>NW_020874418.1:0-14261 GCF_003935025.1 Abrus precatorius
CTTTTGCTTACCGGCAAAGGAGATCTGCGAAACTCGTCTCAGGCCACTGAAACTCCTTGAATATCACTCCTAGGACTCAAAGGAAGGCTTTCACACCAGCTTCTCCCCTTTTGGCACTTTCTGGCGCTTTTGGACCCAAGTTCCAGTTTTGGTCTCTTTTGGTCCCCTTTTGCTTACCGGCAAAGGAAGATGTGCGAAACTCGTCTCAGGCCACTGAAACTCCTTGAATATCACTCCTAGGACTCAAAGGAAGGCTTTCACAAGCTTCTCCCTTTTGGCGCTTTGTGGCGCTTTTGGACCCAAGTTCCAGTTTTGGTCTCTTTTGGTCCCCTTTTGCTTACCGGCAAAGGGACACGTGCGAAACTCGTCTCAGGCCACTGAAACTCCTTGAATATCACTCCTAGGACTCAAAGGAAGGCTTTCTCACAAGCTTCTCCCCTTTTGGCGCTTTGTGGCGCTTTTGGACCCAAGTTCCAGTTTTGGTCTCTTTTGGTCCCCTTTTGCTTACCGGCAAAGGGACACGTGCGAAACTCGTCTCAGGCCACTGAAACTCCTTGAATATCATCCTAGGACTCAAAGGAAGGCTTTCACACCAGCTTCTCCCCTTTTGGCACTTTCTGGCGCTTTTGGACCCAAGTTCCAGTTTTGGTCTCTTTTGGTCCCCTTTTGCTTACCGGCAAAGGAGACGTGCGAAACTCGTCTCAGGCCACTGAAACTCCCTGAATATCAATACTAGGACTCAAAGGAAGGCTTTCACACCAGCTTCTCCCCTTTTGGCACTTTCTGACGCTTTTGGACCCAAGTTCCAGTTTTGGTCTCTTTTGGTCCCCTTTTGCTTACCGGCAAAGGGAGACGTGCGAAACTCGTCTCAGGCCACTGAAACTCCCTGAATATCACTCCTAGGACTCAAAGGAAGGCTTTCACACCAGCTTCTCCCCTTTTGGCACTTTCTGGCGCTTTTGGACCCAAGTTCCAGTTTTGGTCTCTTTTGGTCCCCTTTTGCTTACCGGCAAAGGAAGATGTGCGAAACTCGTCTCAGGCCACTGAAACTCCTTGAATATCACTCCTAGGACTCAAAGGAAGGCTTTCTCACAAGCTTCTCCCCTTTTGGCACTTTGTGGCGCTTTTGGACCCAAGTTCCAGTTTTGGTCTCTTTTGGTCCCCTTTTGCTTACCGGCAAAGGGAGACGTGCGAAACTCGTCTCAGGCCACTGAAACTCCTTGAATATCACTCCTAGGACTCAAAGGAAGGCTTTCACACCAGCTTCTCCCCTTTTGGCACTTTCTGGCGCTTTTGGACCCAAGTTCCAGTTTTGGTCTCTTTTGGTCCCCTTTTGCTTACCGGCAAAGGAAGATGTGCGAAACTCGTCTCAGGCCACTGAAACTCCTTGAATATCACTCCTAGGACTCAAAGGAAGGCTTTCACACCAGCTTCTCCCCTTTTGGCACTTTCTGGCGCTTTTGGACCCAAGTTCCAGTTTTGGTCTCTTTTGGTCCCCTTTTGCTTACCGGCAAAGGGAGACGTGCGAAACTCGTCTCAGGCCACTGAAACTCCTTGAATATCACTCCTAGGACTCAAAGGAAGGCTTTCACACCAGCTTCTCCCCTTTTGGCACTTTCTGCGCTTTTGGACCCAAGTTCCAGTTTTGGTCTCTTTTGGTCCCCTTTTGCTTACCGGCAAAGGAGACGTGCGAAACTCGTCTCAGGCCACTGAAACTCCTTGAATATCACTCCTAGGACTCAAAGGAAGGCTTTCACACAGCTTCTCCCCTTTTGGCACTTTCTGGCGCTTTTGGACCCAAGTTCCAGTTTTGGTCTCTTTTGGTCCCCTTTTGCTTACCGGCAAAGGGAACGTGCGAAACTCGTCTCAGGCCACTGAAACTCCTTGAATATCACTCCTAGGACTCAAAGGAAGGCTTTCACACCAGCTTCTCCCCTTTTGGCACTTTCTGGCGCTTTTGGACCCAAGTTCCAGTTTTGGTCTCTTTTGGTCCCCTTTTGCTTACCGGCAAAGGGAGACGTGCGAAACTCGTCTCAGGCCACTGAAACTCCCTGAATATCACTCCTAGGACTCAAAGGAAGGCTTTCACACCAGCTTCTCCCCTTTTGGCACTTTCTGGCGCTTTTGGACCCAAGTTCCAGTTTTGGTCTCTTTTGGTCCCCTTTTGCTTACCGGCAAAGGAGACGTGCGAAACTCGTCTCAGGCCACTGAAACTCCTTGAATATCACTCCTAGGACTCAAAGGAAGGCTTTCACACCAGCTTCTCCCCTTTTGGCACTTTCTGGCGCTTTTGGACCCAAGTTCCAGTTTTGGTCTCTTTTGGTCCCCTTTTGCTTACCGGCAAAGGGAGACGTGCGAAACTCGTCTCAGGCCACTGAAACTCCTGAATATCACTCCTAGGACTCAAAGGAAGGCTTTCACACCAGCTTCTCCCCTTTTGGCACTTTCTGGCGCTTTTGGACCCAAGTTCCAGTTTTGGTCTCTTTTGGTCCCCTTTTGCTTACCGGCAAAGGAGATGTGCGAAACTCGTCTCAGGCCACTGAAACTCCTTGAATATCACTCCTAGGACTCAAAGGAAGGCTTTCACACCAGCTTCTCCCCTTTTGGCACTTTCTGGCGCTTTTGGACCCAAGTTCCAGTTTTGGTCTCTTTTGGTCCCCTTTTGCTTACCGGCAAAGGAAGATGTGCGAAACTCGTCTCAGGCCACTGAAACTCCTTGAATATCACTCCTAGGACTCAAAGGAAGGCTTTCACACCAGCTTCTCCCCTTTTGGCACTTTCTGGCGCTTTTGGACCCAAGTTCCAGTTTTGGTCTCTTTTGGTCCCCTTTTGCTTACCGGCAAAGGGAACGTGCGAAACTCGTCTCAGGCCACTGAAACTCCTTGAATATCACTCCTAGGACTCAAAGGAAGGCTTTCACACCAGCTTCTCCCCTTTTGGCACTTTCTGGCGCTTTTGGACCCAAGTTCCAGTTTTGGTCTCTTTTGGTCCCCTTTTGCTTACCGGCAAAGGGAACGTGCGAAACTCGTCTCAGGCCACTGAAACTCCTTGAATATCATCTAGGACTCAAAGGAAGGCTTTCACACCAGCTTCTCCCCTTTTGGCACTTTCTGGCGCTTTTGGACCCAAGTTCCAGTTTTGGTCTCTTTTGGTCCCCTTTTGCTTACCGGCAAAGGAGACGTGCGAAACTCGTCTCAGGCCACTGAAACTCCCTGAATATCATCCTAGGACTCAAAGGAAGGCTTTCACACCAGCTTCTCCCCTTTTGGCACTTTCTGGCGCTTTTGGACCCAAGTTCCAGTTTTGGTCTCTTTTGGTCCCCTTTTGCTTACCGGCAAAGGAGACGTGCGAAACTCGTCTCAGGCCACTGAAACTCCTTGAATATCACTCCTAGGACTCAAAGGAAGGCTTTCACACCAGCTTCTCCCCTTTTGGCACTTTCTGGCGCTTTTGGACCCAAGTTCCAGTTTTGGTCTCTTTTGGTCCCCTTTTGCTTACCGGCAAAGGGAGACGTGCGAAACTCGTCTCAGGCCACTGAAACTCCCTGAATATCACTCCTAGGACTCAAAGGAAGGCTTTCACACCAGCTTCTCCCCTTTTGGCACTTTCTGGCGCTTTTGGACCCAAGTTCCAGTTTTGGTCTCTTTTGGTCCCCTTTTGCTTACCGGCAAAGGAGACGTGCGAAACTCGTCTCAGGCCACTGAAACTCCTTGAATATCACTCCT
Organism: Abrus precatorius; assembly: GCF_003935025.1. Taxonomy (NCBI): domain Eukaryota; kingdom Viridiplantae; phylum Streptophyta; class Magnoliopsida; order Fabales; family Fabaceae; genus Abrus; species Abrus precatorius. Next base: position 3,726 of record NW_020874418.1, read on the forward strand.
AGGACTCAAAGGAAGGCTTTCACACCAGCTTCTCCCCTTTTGGCACTTTCTGGCGCTTTTGGACCCAAGTTCCAGTTTTGGTCTCTTTTGGTCCCCTTTTGCTTACCGGCAAAGGAAGATGTGCGAAACTCGTCTCAGGCCACTGAAACTCCTTGAATATCACTCCTAGGACTCAAAGGAAGGCTTTCTCACAAGCTTCTCCCCTTTTGGCACTTTCTGGCGCTTTTGGACCCAAGTTCCAGTTTTGGTCTCTTTTGGTCCCCTTTTGCTTACCGGCAAAGGGAGACGTGCGAACTCGTCTCAGGCCACTGAAACTCCCTGAATATCATCTAGGACTCAAAGGAAGGCTTTCACACCAGCTTCTCCCCTTTTGGCACTTTCTGGCGCTTTTGGACCCAAGTTCCAGTTTTGGTCTCTTTTGGTCCCCTTTTGCTTACCGGCAAAGGAAGATGTGCGAAACTCGTCTCAGGCCACTGAAACTCCCTGAATATCACTCCTAGGACTCAAAGGAAGGCTTTCCACAAGCTTCTCCCCTTTTGGCACTTTCTGGCGCTTTTGGACCCAAGTTCCAGTTTTGGTCTCTTTTGGTCCCCTTTTGCTTACCGGCAAAGGGAGACGTGCGAACTCGTCTCAGGCCACTGAAACTCCTGAATATCACTCCTAGGACTCAAAGGAAGGCTTTCACACCAGCTTCTCCCCTTTTGGCACTTTCTGGCGCTTTTGGACCCAAGTTCCAGTTTTGGTCTCTTTTGGTCCCCTTTTGCTTACCGGCAAAGGAGACGTGCGAAACTCGTCTCAGGCCACTGAAACTCCTTGAATATCACTCCTAGGACTCAAAGGAAGGCTTTCACACCAGCTTCTCCCCTTTTGGCACTTTCTGCGCTTTTGGACCCAAGTTCCAGTTTTGGTCTCTTTTGGTCCCCTTTTGCTTACCGGCAAAGGAAGATGTGCGAAACTCGTCTCAGGCCACTGAAACTCCTTGAATATCACTCCTAGGACTCAAAGGAAGGCTTTCACACAGCTTCTCCCCTTTTGGCACTTTCTGGCGCTTTTGGACCCAAGTTCCAGTTTTGGTCTCTTTTGGTCCCCTTTTGCTTACCGGCAAAGGGAACGTGCGAAACTCGTCTCAGGCCACTGAAACTCCTTGAATATCATACTAGGACTCAAAGGAAGGCTTTCACACCAGCTTCTCCCCTTTTGGCACTTTCTGGCGCTTTTGGACCCAAGTTCCAGTTTTGGTCTCTTTTGGTCCCCTTTTGCTTACCGGCAAAGGGAGACGTGCGAAACTCGTCTCAGGCCACTGAAACTCCTGAATATCACTCTAGGACTCAAAGGAAGGCTTTCACACCAGCTTCTCCCCTTTTGGCACTTTCTGGCGCTTTTGGACCCAAGTTCCAGTTTTGGTCTCTTTTGGTCCCCTTTTGCTTACCGGCAAAGGGAGACGTGCGAAACTCGTCTCAGGCCACTGAAACTCCCTGAATATCACTCCTAGGACTCAAAGGAAGGCTTTCACACCAGCTTCTCCCCTTTTGGCACTTTCTGGCGCTTTTGGACCCAAGTTCCAGTTTTGGTCTCTTTTGGTCCCCTTTTGCTTACCGGCAAAGGAAGATGTGCGAAACTCGTCTCAGGCCACTGAAACTCCTTGAATATCACTCCTAGGACTCAAAGGAAGGCTTTCTCACAAGCTTCTCCCCTTTTGGCCTTTCTGGCGCTTTTGGACCCAAGTTCCAGTTTTGGTCTCTTTTGGTCCCCTTTTGCTTACCGGCAAAGGGAGACGTGCGAAACTCGTCTCAGGCCACTGAAACTCCTGAATATCACTCCTAGGACTCAAAGGAAGGCTTTCACACCAGCTTCTCCCCTTTTGGCACTTTCTGGCGCTTTTGGACCCAAGTTCCAGTTTTGGTCTCTTTTGGTCCCCTTTTGCTTACCGGCAAAGGAGACGTGCGAAACTCGTCTCAGGCCACTGAAACTCCTTGAATATCACTCCTAGGACTCAAAGGAAGGCTTTCTCACAAGCTTCTCCCCTTTTGGCGCTTTGTGGCGCTTTTGGACCCAAGTTCCAGTTTTGGTCTCTTTTGGTCCCCTTTTGCTTACCGGCAAAGGGACACGTGCGAAACTCGTCTCAGGCCACTGAAACTCCTTGAATATCAATACTAGGACTCAAAGGAAGGCTTTCACACCAGCTTCTCCCCTTTTGGCACTTTCTGACGCTTTTGGACCCAAGTTCCAGTTTTGGTCTCTTTTGGTCCCCTTTTGCTTACCGGCAAAGGGACGTGCGAAACTCGTCTCAGGCCACTGAAACTCCCTGAATATCACTCCTAGGACTCAAAGGAAGGCTTTCACACCAGCTTCTCCCCTTTTGGCACTTTCTGGCGCTTTTGGACCCAAGTTCCAGTTTTGGTCTCTTTTGGTCCCCTTTTGCTTACCGGCAAAGGAAGATGTGCGAAACTCGTCTCAGGCCACTGAAACTCCTTGAATATCACTCCTAGGACTCAAAGGAAGGCTTTCACACAGCTTCTCCCCTTTTGGCACTTTCTGCGCTTTTGGACCCAAGTTCCAGTTTTGGTCTCTTTTGGTCCCCTTTTGCTTACCGGCAAAGGGAGACGTGCGAAACTCGTCTCAGGCCACTGAAACTCCCTGAATATCACTCCTAGGACTCAAAGGAAGGCTTTCACACCAGCTTCTCCCCTTTTGGCACTTTCTGGCGCTTTTGGACCCAAGTTCCAGTTTTGGTCTCTTTTGGTCCCCTTTTGCTTACCGGCAAAGGGAGACGTGCGAAACTCGTCTCAGGCCACTGAAACTCCCTGAATATCACTCCTAGGACTCAAAGGAAGGCTTTCACACCATCTTCTCCCCTTTTGGCACTTTCTGGCGCTTTTGGACCCAAGTTCCAGTTTTGGTCTCTTTTGGTCCCCTTTTGCTTACCGGCAAAGGAAGATGTGCGAAACTCGTCTCAGGCCACTGAAACTCCTTGAATATCACTCCTAGGACTCAAAGGAAGGCTTTCTCACAAGCTTCTCCCCTTTTGGCGCTTTGTGGCGCTTTTGGACCCAAGTTCCAGTTTTGGTCTCTTTTGGTCCCCTTTTGCTTACTGGCAAAGGGTGACGTGCGAACCTCGTCTCAGGCCACTGAAACTCCCTGAATATCACTCCTAGGACTCAAAGGAAGGCTTTCACACCAGCTTCTCCCCTTTTGGCACTTTCTGGCGCTTTTGGACCCAAGTTCCAGTTTTGGTCTCTTTTGGTCCCCTTTTGCTTACCGGCAAAGGAAGATGTGCGAAACTCGTCTCAGGCCACTGAAACTCCTTGAATATCACTCCTAGGACTCAAAGGAAGGCTTTCACACCAGCTTCTCCCCTTTTGGCACTTTCTGGCGCTTTTGGACCCAAGTTCCAGTTTTGGTCTCTTTTGGTCCCCTTTTGCTTACCGGCAAAGGGAGACGTGCGAAACTCGTCTCAGGCCACTGAAACTCCCTGAATATCACTCCTAGGACTCAAAGGAAGGCTTTCACACCAGCTTCTCCCCTTTTGGCACTTTCTGGCGCTTTTGGACCCAAGTTCCAGTTTTGGTCTCTTTTGGTCCCCTTTTGCTTACCGGCAAAGGAAGATGTGCGAAACTCGTCTCAGGCCACTGAAACTCCTTGAATATCACTCCTAGGACTCAAAGGAAGGCTTTCTCACAAGCTTCTCCCCTTTTGGCACTTTCTGGCGCTTTTGGACCCAAGTTCCAGTTTTGGTCTCTTTTGGTCCCCTTTTGCTTACCGGCAAAGGGAGACGTGCGAACTCGTCTCAGGCCACTGAAACTCCTTGAATATCACTCCTAGGACTCAAAGGAAGGCTTTCACACCAGCTTCTCCCCTTTTGGCACTTTCTGGCGCTTTTGGACCCAAGTTCCAGTTTTGGTCTCTTTTGGTCCCCTTTTGCTTACCGGCAAAGGAGACGTGCGAAACTCGTCTCAGGCCACTGAAACTCCTTGAATATCACTCCTAGGACTCAAAGGAAGGCTTTCACACCAGCTTCTCCCCTTTTGGCACTTTCTGGCGCTTTTGGACCCAAGTTCCAGTTTTGGTCTCTTTTGGTCCCCTTTTGCTTACCGGCAAAGGAAGATGTGCGAAACTCGTCTCAGGCCACTGAAACTCCTTGAATATCACTCCTAGGACTCAAAGGAAGGCTTTCTCACAAGCTTCTCCCCTTTTGGCGCTTTGTGGCGCTTTTGGACCCAAGTTCCAGTTTTGGTCTCTTTTGGTCCCCTTTTGCTTACCGGCAAAGGAAGACGTGCGAAACTCGTCTCAGGCCACTGAAACTCCCTGAATATCACTCCTAGGACTCAAAGGAAGGCTTTCACACCAGCTTCTCCCCTTTTGGCACTTTCTGGCGCTTTTGGACCCAAGTTCCAGTTTTGGTCTCTTTTGGTCCCCTTTTGCTTACCGGCAAAGGGAGATGTGCGAAACTCGTCTCAGGCCACTGAAACTCCCTGAATATCACTCCTAGGACTCAAAGGAAGGCTTTCACACCAGCTTCTCCCCTTTTGGCACTTTCTGGCGCTTTTGGACCCAAGTTCCAGTTTTGGTCTCTTTTGGTCCCCTTTTGCTTACCGGCAAAGGGAGACGTGCGAAACTCGTCTCAGGCCACTGAAACTCCCTGAATATCACTCCTAGGACTCAAAGGAAGGCTTTCACACCATCTTCTCCCCTTTTGGCACTTTCTGGCGCTTTTGGACCCAAGTTCCAGTTTTGGTCTCTTTTGGTCCCCTTTTGCTTACCGGCAAAGGGAGACGTGCGAAACTCGTCTCAGGCCACTGAAACTCCTTGAATATCACTCCTAGGACTCAAAGGAAGGCTTTCACACCAGCTTCTCCCCTTTTGGCACTTTCTGGCGCTTTTGGACCCAAGTTCCAGTTTTGGTCTCTTTTGGTCCCCTTTTGCTTACCGGCAAAGGAGACGTGCGAAACTCGTCTCAGGCCACTGAAACTCCTTGAATATCACTCCTAGGACTCAAAGGAAGGCTTTCACACCAGCTTCTCCCCTTTTGGCACTTTCTGGCGCTTTTGGACCCAAGTTCCAGTTTTGGTCTCTTTTGGTCCCCTTTTGCTTACCGGCAAAGGAGACGTGCGAAACTCGTCTCAGGCCACTGAAACTCCTGAATATCACTCCTAGGACTCAAAGGAAGGCTTTCACACCAGCTTCTCCCCTTTTGGCACTTTCTGGCGCTTTTGGACCCAAGTTCCAGTTTTGGTCTCTTTTGGTCCCCTTTTGCTTACCGGCAAAGGAAGATGTGCGAAACTCGTCTCAGGCCACTGAAACTCCTTGAATATCACTCCTAGGACTCAAAGGAAGGCTTTCACACCAGCTTCTCCCCTTTTGGCACTTTCTGGCGCTTTTGGACCCAAGTTCCAGTTTTGGTCTCTTTTGGTCCCCTTTTGCTTACCGGCAAAGGGAGACGTGCGAAACTCGTCTCAGGCCACTGAAACTCCCTGAATATCACTCCTAGGACTCAAAGGAAGGCTTTCACACCAGCTTCTCCCCTTTTGGCACTTTCTGGCGCTTTTGGACCCAAGTTCCAGTTTTGGTCTCTTTTGGTCCCCTTTTGCTTACCGGCAAAGGAAGATGTGCGAAACTCGTCTCAGGCCACTGAAACTCCTTGAATATCACTCCTAGGACTCAAAGGAAGGCTTTCACACCAGCTTCTCCCCTTTTGGCACTTTCTGGCGCTTTTGGACCCAAGTTCCAGTTTTGGTCTCTTTTGGTCCCCTTTTGCTTACCGGCAAAGGGAGACGTGCGAAACTCGTCTCAGGCCACTGAAACTCCTTGAATATCACTCCTAGGACTCAAAGGAAGGCTTTCACACCAGCTTCTCCCCTTTTGGCACTTTCTGGCGCTTTTGGACCCAAGTTCCAGTTTTGGTCTCTTTTGGTCCCCTTTTGCTTACCGGCAAAGGAAGATGTGCGAAACTCGTCTCAGGCCACTGAAACTCCTTGAATATCACTCCTAGGACTCAAAGGAAGGCTTTCACACCAGCTTCTCCCCTTTTGGCACTTTCTGGCGCTTTTGGACCCAAGTTCCAGTTTTGGTCTCTTTTGGTCCCCTTTTGCTTACCGGCAAAGGAGATGTGCGAAACTCGTCTCAGGCCACTGAAACTCCTTGAATATCACTCCTAGGACTCAAAGGAAGGCTTTCACACCAGCTTCTCCCCTTTTGGCACTTTCTGGCGCTTTTGGACCCAAGTTCCAGTTTTGGTCTCTTTTGGTCCCCTTTTGCTTACCGGCAAAGGAGACGTGCGAAACTCGTCTCAGGCCACTGAAACTCCTGAATATCACTCCTAGGACTCAAAGGAAGGCTTTCACACCAGCTTCTCCCCTTTTGGCACTTTCTGGCGCTTTTGGACCCAAGTTCCAGTTTTGGTCTCTTTTGGTCCCCTTTTGCTTACCGGCAAAGGGAGACGTGCGAAACTCGTCTCAGGCCACTGAAACTCCCTGAATATCACTCCTAGGACTCAAAGGAAGGCTTTCACACCACTTCTCCCCTTTTGGCACTTTCTGGCGCTTTTGGACCCAAGTTCCAGTTTTGGTCTCTTTTGGTCCCCTTTTGCTTACCGGCAAAGGAAGATGTGCGAAACTCGTCTCAGGCCACTGAAACTCCTTGAATATCACTCCTAGGACTCAAAGGAAGGCTTTCACACAGCTTCTCCCCTTTTGGCACTTTCTGGCGCTTTTGGACCCAAGTTCCAGTTTTGGTCTCTTTTGGTCCCCTTTTGCTTACCGGCAAAGGGAGACGTGCGAAACTCGTCTCAGGCCACTGAAACTCCTTGAATATCACTCCTAGGACTCAAAGGAAGGCTTTCACACCAGCTTCTCCCCTTTTGGCACTTTCTGGCGCTTTTGGACCCAAGTTCCAGTTTTGGTCTCTTTTGGTCCCCTTTTGCTTACCGGCAAAGGAGACGTGCGAAACTCGTCTCAGGCCACTGAAACTCCTTGAATATCACTCCTAGGACTCAAAGGAAGGCTTTCACACCAGCTTCTCCCCTTTTGGCACTTTCTGGCGCTTTTGGACCCAAGTTCCAGTTTTGGTCTCTTTTGGTCCCCTTTTGCTTACCGGCAAAGGGAGACGTGCGAAACTCGTCTCAGGCCACTGAAACTCCTTGAATATCACTCCTAGGACTCAAAGGAAGGCTTTCACACCAGCTTCTCCCCTTTTGGCACTTTCTGGCGCTTTTGGACCCAAGTTCCAGTTTTGGTCTCTTTTGGTCCCCTTTTGCTTACCGGCAAAGGGAGACGTGCGAAACTCGTCTCAGGCCACTGAAACTCCCTGAATATCACTCCTAGGACTCAAAGGAAGGCTTTCACACCAGCTTCTCCCCTTTTGGCACTTTCTGGCGCTTTTGGACCCAAGTTCCAGTTTTGGTCTCTTTTGGTCCCCTTTTGCTTACCGGCAAAGGAAGATGTGCGAAACTCGTCTCAGGCCACTGAAACTCCTTGAATATCACTCCTAGGACTCAAAGGAAGGCTTTCACACCAGCTTCTCCCCTTTTGGCACTTTCTGGCGCTTTTGGACCCAAGTTCCAGTTTTGGTCTCTTTTGGTCCCCTTTTGCTTACCGGCAAAGGGAGACGTGCGAAACTCGTCTCAGGCCACTGAAACTCCTTGAATATCACTCCTAGGACTCAAAGGAAGGCTTTCACACCAGCTTCTCCCCTTTTGGCACTTTCTGGCGCTTTTGGACCCAAGTTCCAGTTTTGGTCTCTTTTGGTCCCCTTTTGCTTACCGGCAAAGGAGATGTGCGAAACTCGTCTCAGGCCACTGAAACTCCTTGAATATCACTCCTAGGACTCAAAGGAAGGCTTTCACACCAGCTTCTCCCCTTTTGGCACTTTCTGGCGCTTTTGGACCCAAGTTCCAGTTTTGGTCTCTTTTGGTCCCCTTTTGCTTACCGGCAAAGGAAGATGTGCGAAACTCGTCTCAGGCCACTGAAACTCCTTGAATATCACTCCTAGGACTCAAAGGAAGGCTTTCACACCAGCTTCTCCCCTTTTGGCACTTTCTGGCGCTTTTGGACCCAAGTTCCAGTTTTGGTCTCTTTTGGTCCCCTTTTGCTTACCGGCAAAGGGAACGTGCGAAACTCGTCTCAGGCCACTGAAACTCCTTGAATATCACTCCTAGGACTCAAAGGAAGGCTTTCACACCAGCTTCTCCCCTTTTGGCACTTTCTGGCGCTTTTGGACCCAAGTTCCAGTTTTGGTCTCTTTTGGTCCCCTTTTGCTTACCGGCAAAGGGAGACGTGCGAAACTCGTCTCAGGCCACTGAAACTCCCTGAATATCACTCCTAGGACTCAAAGGAAGGCTTTCACACCAGCTTCTCCCCTTTTGGCACTTTCTGGCGCTTTTGGACCCAAGTTCCAGTTTTGGTCTCTTTTGGTCCCCTTTTGCTTACCGGCAAAGGAGACGTGCGAAACTCGTCTCAGGCCACTGAAACTCCTTGAATATCACTCCTAGGACTCAAAGGAAGGCTTTCACACCAGCTTCTCCCCTTTTGGCACTTTCTGGCGCTTTTGGACCCAAGTTCCAGTTTTGGTCTCTTTTGGTCCCCTTTTGCTTACCGGCAAAGGGAGACGTGCGAAACTCGTCTCAGGCCACTGAAACTCCTTGAATATCACTCCTAGGACTCAAAGGAAGGCTTTCACACCAGCTTCTCCCCTTTTGGCACTTTCTGGCGCTTTTGGACCCAAGTTCCAGTTTTGGTCTCTTTTGGTCCCCTTTTGCTTACCGGCAAAGGGAGACGTGCGAAACTCGTCTCAGGCCACTGAAACTCCCTGAATATCACTCCTAGGACTCAAAGGAAGGCTTTCACACCAGCTTCTCCCCTTTTGGCACTTTCTGGCGCTTTTGGACCCAAGTTCCAGTTTTGGTCTCTTTTGGTCCCCTTTTGCTTACCGGCAAAGGAAGATGTGCGAAACTCGTCTCAGGCCACTGAAACTCCTTGAATATCACTCCTAGGACTCAAAGGAAGGCTTTCACACCAGCTTCTCCCCTTTTGGCACTTTCTGGCGCTTTTGGACCCAAGTTCCAGTTTTGGTCTCTTTTGGTCCCCTTTTGCTTACGGCAAAGGAGACGTGCGAAACTCGTCTCAGGCCACTGAAACTCCTGAATATCACTCCTAGGACTCAAAGGAAGGCTTTCACACCAGCTTCTCCCCTTTTGGCACTTTCTGGCGCTTTTGGACCCAAGTTCCAGTTTTGGTCTCTTTTGGTCCCCTTTTGCTTACCGGCAAAGGAGACGTGCGAAACTCGTCTCAGGCCACTGAAACTCCTTGAATATCACTCCTAGGACTCAAAGGAAGGCTTTCACACCAGCTTCTCCCCTTTTGGCACTTTCTGGCGCTTTTGGACCCAAGTTCCAGTTTTGGTCTCTTTTGGTCCCCTTTTGCTTACCGGCAAAGGAAGATGTGCGAAACTCGTCTCAGGCCACTGAAACTCCTTGAATATCACTCCTAGGACTCAAAGGAAGGCTTTCACACCAGCTTCTCCCCTTTTGGCACTTTCTGGCGCTTTTGGACCCAAGTTCCAGTTTTGGTCTCTTTTGGTCCCCTTTTGCTTACCGGCAAAGGGAGACGTGCGAAACTCGTCTCAGGCCACTGAAACTCCTTGAATATCACTCCTAGGACTCAAAGGAAGGCTTTCACACCAGCTTCTCCCCTTTTGGCACTTTCTGGCGCTTTTGGACCCAAGTTCCAGTTTTGGTCTCTTTTGGTCCCCTTTTGCTTACCGGCAAAGGAGACGTGCGAAACTCGTCTCAGGCCACTGAAACTCCTTGAATATCACTCCTAGGACTCAAAGGAAGGCTTTCACACCAGCTTCTCCCCTTTTGGCACTTTCTGGCGCTTTTGGACCCAAGTTCCAGTTTTGGTCTCTTTTGGTCCCCTTTTGCTTACCGGCAAAGGAGACGTGCGAAACTCGTCTCAGGCCACTGAAACTCCTTGAATATCACTACTAGGACTCAAAGGAAGGCTTTCACACCAGCTTCTCCCCTTTTGGCACTTTCTGACGCTTTTGGACCCAAGTTCCAGTTTTGGTCTCTTTTGGTCCCCTTTTGCTTACCGGCAAAGGGAGACGTGCGAAACTCGTCTCAGGCCACTGAAACTCCTGAATATCACTCCTAGGACTCAAAGGAAGGCTTTCACACCAGCTTCTCCCCTTTTGGCACTTTCTGGCGCTTTTGGACCCAAGTTCCAGTTTTGGTCTCTTTTGGTCCCCTTTTGCTTACCGGCAAAGGAAGATGTGCGAAACTCGTCTCAGGCCACTGAAACTCCTTGAATATCACTCCTAGGACTCAAAGGAAGGCTTTCTCACAGCTTCTCCCCTTTTGGCGCTTTCTGGCGCTTTTGGACCCAAGTTCCAGTTTTGGTCTCTTTTGGTCCCCTTTTGCTTACCGGCAAAGGGAGACGTGCGAAACTCGTCTCAGGCCACTGAAATACTCCTGAATATCACTCTAGGACTCAAAGGATAGGCTTTTCACACCAGCTTTTCCCTTTTGGCAACTTGTCTGGT
>NW_020874419.1:0-24591 GCF_003935025.1 Abrus precatorius
GGCCTAACGCTAACAAAATCTTCGGGGAGAAAGCCTTCCTTTGAGTCCTAGGAGTGATATTCAAGGAGTTTCAGTGGCCTGAGACGAGTTTCGCACGTCTTCCACTGCTGGTAAGCAAAAGGGACCAAAAGAGACCAAAACTAGAACTTGGGTCCAAAAAGCCAGAAAGTGCCAAAAGGGGAGAAGTTGGGGAGAAAGCCTTCCTTTGAGTCCTAGGAGTGATATTCAAGGAGTTTCAGTGGCCTGAGACGAGTTATGCACGTCTTCCTTTGCCGTAAGCAAAAAGGGCCAAAAGAGACCAAAACTGGAACTTGGGTCCAAAAGCGCCAGAAAGTGCCTAAAGGGGAGAAGATGGTGAGAAAGCCTTCCTTTGAGTCCTAGGAGTGATATTCAAGGAGTTTCAGTGGCCTGAGACGAGTTTCGCACGTCTTCCATTGCCGGTAAGCAAAAGGGACCAAAAGAGACCAAAACTGGAACTTGCGTCCAAAAGCGCCAGAAAGGCCAAAAGGGGAGAAGTGGTGAGAAAGCCTTCCTCTGAGTCCTAGGAGTGATATTCAAGGAGTTTCAGTGGCTGAGATGAGTTTCGCATGTATTCCTTTGCCGGTAAGCAAAACGGGACCAAAAGAGACCAAAACTTGCGTCCAAAAGCGCCAGAAAGTGCCAAAAGGGGAGAAGGTGGGGAGAAAGCCTTCCTTTGAGTCCTAGGAATGATATTCAAGGAGTTTCAGTGGCCTGAGACGAGTTTCGCATGTCTTCCATTGCCGGTAAGCAAAAGGGACCAAAAGAGACCAAAACTAGAACTTGGGTCCAAAAAGCCAGAAAGTGCCAAAAGGGGAGAAGTTGGGGAGAAAGCCTTCCTTTGAGTCCTAGGAGTGATATTCAAGGAGTTTCAGTGGCCTGAGACGAGTTATGCACGTCTTCCTTTGCCGATAAGCAAAAAGGGGCCAAAAGAGACCAAAACGGAACTTGGGTCCAAAAGTGCCAGAAAGTGCCAAAAGGGGAGAAGTGGGAGAAAGCCTTCCTTTGAGTCCTAGGAGTGATATTCAAGGAGTTTCAGTGGCCTGAGACGAGTTTCGCACGTCTTCCTTTGCCGGTAAGCAAAAGGGACCAAAAGAGACCAAAACTGGAACTTGGGTCCAAAAGCGCCAGAAAGTGCCAAAAGGGGAGAAGTGGTGAGAAAGCCTTCCTTTGAGTCCTAGGAGTGATATTCAAGGAGTTTCAGTGGCCTGAGACGAGTTTCGCACGTCTTCCCTTGCCGGTAAGCAAAAGGGACCAAAAGAGACCAAAACTGGAACTTGGGTCCAAAAGCGCCAGAAAGTGCCAAAAGGGGAGAAGTGGTGAGAAAGCCTTCCTTTGAGTCCTAGGAGTGATATTCAAGGAGTTTCAGTGGCCTGAGACGAGTTTCGCACGTCTTCCTTGCCGGTAAGCAAAAGGGACCAAAAGAGACCAAAACTGGAACTTGGGTCCAAAAGCGCCAGAAAGTGCCAAAAGGGGAGAAGGTGGGAGAAAGCCTTCCTTTGAGTCCTAGGAGTGATATTCAAGGAGTTTCAGTGGCCTGAGACGAGTTTCGCATGTCTTCCATTGCCGGTAAGCAAAAGGGACCAAAAGAGACCAAAACTGGAACTTGGGTCCAAAAGCGCCAGAAAGTGCCAAAAGGGGAGAAGTGGGAGAAAGCCTTCCTTTGAGTCCTAGGAGTGATATTCAAGGAGTTTCAGTGGCCTGAGACGAGTTTCGCACGTCTTCCATTGCCGGTAAGCAAAAGGGACCAAAAGAGACCAAAACTGGAACTTGGTCCAAAAGCGCCAGAAAGTGCCAAAAGGGGAGAAGGTGGGGAGAAAGCCTTCCTTTGAGTCCTAGGATGATATTCAAGGAGTTTCAGTGGCCTGAGACGAGTTTCGCATGTCTTCCATTGCCGGTAAGCAAAAAGGGACCAAAAGAGACCAAAACTGGAACTTGGGTCCAAAAGCGCCAGAAAGTGCCAAAAGGGGAGAAGTGGTGAGAAAGCCTTCCTTTGAGTCCTAGGAGTGATATTCAAGGAGTTTCAGTGGCCTGAGACGAGTTTCGCACGTCTTCCATTGCCGGTAAGCAAAAGGGACCAAAAGAGACCAAAACTGGAACTTGGGTCCAAAAGCGCCAGAAAGTGCCAAAAGGGGAGAAGTGGGAGAAAGCCTTCCTTTGAGTCCTAGGAGTGATATTCAAGGAGTTTCAGTGGCCTGAGACGAGTTTCGCATGTCTTCCATTGCCGGTAAGCAAAAAGGGACCAAAAGAGACCAAAACTGGAACTTGGGTCCAAAAGCGCCAGAAAGTGCCAAAAGGGGAGAAGGTGGTGAGAAAGCCTTCCTTTGAGTCCTAGGAGTGATATTCAAGGAGTTTCAGTGGCCTGAGACGAGTTTCGCACGTCTTCCTTGCCGGTAAGCAAAAGGGACCAAAAGAGACCAAAACTGGAACTTGGGTCCAAAAGCGCCAGAAAGTGCCAAAAGGGGAGAAGGTGGTGAGAAAGCCTTCCTTTGAGTCCTAGGAGTGATATTCAAGGAGTTTCAGTGGCCTGAGACGAGTTTCGCACGTCTTCCATTGCCGGTAAGCAAAAGGGGACCAAAAGAGACCAAAACTGGAACTTGGGTCCAAAAGCGCCAGAAAGTGCCAAAAGGGGAGAAGTGGTGAGAAAGCCTTCCTTTGAGTCCTAGGAGTGATATTCAAGGAGTTTCAGTGGCCTGAGACGAGTTTCGCACGTCTTCCTTTGCCGGTAAGCAAAAGGGGACCAAAAGAGACCAAAACTGGAACTTGGGTCCAAAAGCGCCAGAAAGTGCCAAAAGGGGAGAAGGTGGTGAGAAAGCCTTCCTTTGAGTCCTAGGAGTGATATTCAAGGAGTTTCAGTGGCCTGAGACGAGTTTCGCACGTCTTCCATTGCCGGTAAGCAAAAGGGACCAAAAGAGACCAAAACTGGAACTTGGGTCCAAAAGCGCCAGAAAGTGCCAAAAGGGGAGAAGGTGGTGAGAAAGCCTTCCTTTGAGTCCTAGGAGTGATATTCAAGGAGTTTCAGTGGCCTGAGACGAGTTTCGCACGTCTTCCTTTGCCGGTAAGCAAAAGGGACCAAAAGAGACCAAAACTGGAACTTGGGTCCAAAAGCGCCAGAAAGTGCCAAAAGGGGAGAAGGTGGTGAGAAAGCCTTCCTTTGAGTCCTAGGAGTGATATTCAAGGAGTTTCAGTGGCCTGAGACGAGTTTCGCACGTCTTCCATTGCCGGTAAGCAAAAGGGACCAAAAGAGACCAAAACTGGAACTTGGGTCCAAAAGCGCCAGAAAGTGCCAAAAGGGGAGAAGCTGGTGAGAAAGCCTTCCTTTGAGTCCTAGGAGTGATATTCAAGGAGTTTCAGTGGCCTGAGACGAGTTTCGCACGTCTTCCTTTGCCGGTAAGCAAAAGGGACCAAAAGAGACCAAAACTGGAACTTGGGTCCAAAAGCGCCAGAAAGTGCCAAAAGGGGAGAAGTGGTGAGAAAGCCTTCCTTTGAGTCCTAGGAGTGATATTCAAGGAGTTTCAGTGGCCTGAGACGAGTTTCGCACGTCTTCCTTTGCCGGTAAGCAAAAGGGGACCAAAAGAGACCAAAACTGGAACTTGGGTCCAAAAGCGCCAGAAAGTGCCAAAAGGGGAGAAGGTGGGAGAAAGCCTTCCTTTGAGTCCTAGGAGTGATATTCAAGGAGTTTCAGTGGCCTGAGACGAGTTTCGCACGTCTTCCATTGCCGGTAAGCAAAAGGGACCAAAAGAGACCAAAACTGGAACTTGGGTCCAAAAGCGCCAGAAAGTGCCAAAAGGGGAGAAGTGGGAGAAAGCCTTCCTTTGAGTCCTAGGAGTGATATTCAAGGAGTTTCAGTGGCCTGAGACGAGTTTCGCACGTCTTCCTTTGCCGGTAAGCAAAAGGGACCAAAAGAGACCAAAACTGGAACTTGGGTCCAAAAGCGCCAGAAAGTGCCAAAAGGGGAGAAGTGGGGAGAAAGCCTTCCTTTGAGTCCTAGGAGTGATATTCAAGGAGTTTCAGTGGCCTGAGACGAGTTTCGCACGTCTTCCATTGCCGGTAAGCAAAAGGGACCAAAAGAGACCAAAACTGGAACTTGGGTCCAAAAGCGCCAGAAAGTGCCAAAAGGGGAGAAGGTGGGGAGAAAGCCTTCCTTTGAGTCCTAGGATGATATTCAAGGAGTTTCAGTGGCCTGAGACGAGTTTCGCACGTCTTCCTTTGCCGGTAAGCAAAAGGGACCAAAAGAGACCAAAACTGGAACTTGGGTCCAAAAGCGCCAGAAAGTGCCAAAAGGGGAGAAGTGGGGAGAAAGCCTTCCTTTGAGTCCTAGGAGTGATATTCAAGGAGTTTCAGTGGCCTGAGACGAGTTTCGCACGTCTTCCATTGCCGGTAAGCAAAAGGGACCAAAAGAGACCAAAACTGGAACTTGGGTCCAAAAGCGCCAGAAAGTGCCAAAAGGGGAGAAGGTGGGAGAAAGCCTTCCTTTGAGTCCTAGGAGTGATATTCAAGGAGTTTCAGTGGCCTGAGACGAGTTTCGCACGTCTTCCTTGCCGGTAAGCAAAAGGGACCAAAAGAGACCAAAACTGGAACTTGGGTCCAAAAGCGCCAGAAAGTGCCAAAAGGGGAGAAGGTGGGGAGAAAGCCTTCCTTTGAGTCCTAGGAGTGATATTCAAGGAGTTTCAGTGGCCTGAGACGAGTTTCGCATGTCTTCCATTGCCGGTAAGCAAAAGGGACCAAAAGAGACCAAAACTGGAACTTGGGTCCAAAAGCGCCAGAAAGTGCCAAAAGGGGAGAAGGTGGGAGAAAGCCTTCCTTTGAGTCCTAGGAGTGATATTCAAGGAGTTTCAGTGGCCTGAGACGAGTTTCGCACGTCTTCCATTGCCGGTAAGCAAAAGGGACCAAAAGAGACCAAAACTGGAACTTGGGTCCAAAAGCGCCAGAAAGTGCCAAAAGGGGAGAAGTGGTGAGAAAGCCTTCCTTTGAGTCCTAGGAGTGATATTCAAGGAGTTTCAGTGGCCTGAGACGAGTTTCGCACGTCTTCCTTTGCCGGTAAGCAAAAGGGACCAAAAGAGACCAAAACTGGAACTTGGGTCCAAAAGCGCCAGAAAGTGCCAAAAGGGGAGAAGTGGGGAGAAAGCCTTCCTTTGAGTCCTAGGAGTGATATTCAAGGAGTTTCAGTGGCCTGAGACGAGTTTCGCACGTCTTCCATTGCCGGTAAGCAAAAGGGACCAAAAGAGACCAAAACTGGAACTTGGGTCCAAAAGCGCCAGAAAGTGCCAAAAGGGGAGAAGGTGGGGAGAAAGCCTTCCTTTGAGTCCTAGGAGTGATATTCAAGGAGTTTCAGTGGCCTGAGACGAGTTTCGCATGTCTTCCATTGCCGGTAAGCAAAAGGGACCAAAAGAGACCAAAACTGGAACTTGGGTCCAAAAGCGCCAGAAAGTGCCAAAAGGGGAGAAGTGGGGAGAAAGCCTTCCTTTGAGTCCTAGGATGATATTCAAGGAGTTTCAGTGGCCTGAGACGAGTTTCGCATGTCTTCCATTGCCGGTAAGCAAAAGGGACCAAAAGAGACCAAAACTGGAACTTGGGTCCAAAAGCGCCAGAAAGTGCCAAAAGGGGAGAAGTGGTGAGAAAGCCTTCCTTTGAGTCCTAGGAGTGATATTCAAGGAGTTTCAGTGGCCTGAGACGAGTTTCGCACGTCTTCCTTGCCGGTAAGCAAAAGGGACCAAAAGAGACCAAAACTGGAACTTGGGTCCAAAAGCGCCAGAAAGTGCCAAAAGGGGAGAAGTGGGGAGAAAGCCTTCCTTTGAGTCCTAGGAGTGATATTCAAGGAGTTTCAGTGGCCTGAGACGAGTTTCGCACGTCTTCCTTGCCGGTAAGCAAAAGGGACCAAAAGAGACCAAAACTGGAACTTGGGTCCAAAAGCGCCAGAAAGTGCCAAAAGGGGAGAAGTGGGGAGAAAGCCTTCCTTTGAGTCCTAGGATGATATTCAAGGAGTTTCAGTGGCCTGAGACGAGTTTCGCATGTCTTCCTTGCCGGTAAGCAAAAGGGACCAAAAGAGACCAAAACTGGAACTTGGGTCCAAAAGCGCCAGAAAGTGCCAAAAGGGGAGAAGTGGTGAGAAAGCCTTCCTTTGAGTCCTAGGAGTGATATTCAAGGAGTTTCAGTGGCCTGAGACGAGTTTCGCACGTCTTCCTTGCCGGTAAGCAAAAGGGACCAAAAGAGACCAAAACTGGAACTTGGTCCAAAAGCGCCAGAAAGTGCCAAAAGGGGAGAAGCTGGGAGAAAGCCTTCCTTTGAGTCCTAGGATGATATTCAAGGAGTTTCAGTGGCCTGAGACGAGTTTCGCACGTCTTCCTTTGCCGGTAAGCAAAAGGGACCAAAAGAGACCAAAACTGGAACTTGGGTCCAAAAGCGCCAGAAAGTGCCAAAAGGGGAGAAGGTGGGGAGAAAGCCTTCCTTTGAGTCCTAGGATGATATTCAAGGAGTTTCAGTGGCCTGAGACGAGTTTCGCATGTCTTCCATTGCCGGTAAGCAAAAGGGACCAAAAGAGACCAAAACTGGAACTTGGGTCCAAAAGCGCCAGAAAGTGCCAAAAGGGGAGAAGGTGGGAGAAAGCCTTCCTTTGAGTCCTAGGAGTGATATTCAAGGAGTTTCAGTGGCCTGAGACGAGTTTCGCACGTCTTCCATTGCCGGTAAGCAAAAGGGACCAAAAGAGACCAAAACTGGAACTTGGGTCCAAAAGCGCCAGAAAGTGCCAAAAGGGGAGAAGTGGGGAGAAAGCCTTCCTTTGAGTCCTAGGAGTGATATTCAAGGAGTTTCAGTGGCCTGAGACGAGTTTCGCACGTCTTCCTTGCCGGTAAGCAAAAGGGACCAAAAGAGACCAAAACTGGAACTTGGGTCCAAAAGCGCCAGAAAGTGCCAAAAGGGGAGAAGGTGGGAGAAAGCCTTCCTTTGAGTCCTAGGAGTGATATTCAAGGAGTTTCAGTGGCCTGAGACGAGTTTCGCACGTCTTCCTTGCCGGTAAGCAAAAGGGACCAAAAGAGACCAAAACTGGAACTTGGGTCCAAAAGCGCCAGAAAGTGCCAAAAGGGGAGAAGGTGGGAGAAAGCCTTCCTTTGAGTCCTAGGATGATATTCAAGGAGTTTCAGTGGCCTGAGACGAGTTTCGCACGTCTTCCTTGCCGGTAAGCAAAAGGGACCAAAAGAGACCAAAACTGGAACTTGGGTCCAAAAGCGCCAGAAAGTGCCAAAAGGGGAGAAGTGGGAGAAAGCCTTCCTTTGAGTCCTAGGAGTGATATTCAAGGAGTTTCAGTGGCCTGAGACGAGTTTCGCACGTCTTCCTTGCCGGTAAGCAAAAGGGACCAAAAGAGACCAAAACTGGAACTTGGGTCCAAAAGCGCCAGAAAGTGCCAAAAGGGGAGAAGGTGGTGAGAAAGCCTTCCTTTGAGTCCTAGGAGTGATATTCAAGGAGTTTCAGTGGCCTGAGACGAGTTTCGCACGTCTTCCTTGCCGGTAAGCAAAAGGGACCAAAAGAGACCAAAACTGGAACTTGGGTCCAAAAGCGCCAGAAAGTGCCAAAAGGGGAGAAGGTGGGAGAAAGCCTTCCTTTGAGTCCTAGGAGTGATATTCAAGGAGTTTCAGTGGCCTGAGACGAGTTTCGCACGTCTTCCTTGCCGGTAAGCAAAAGGGACCAAAAGAGACCAAAACTGGAACTTGGGTCCAAAAGCGCCAGAAAGTGCCAAAAGGGGAGAAGGTGGGAGAAAGCCTTCCTTTGAGTCCTAGGATGATATTCAAGGAGTTTCAGTGGCCTGAGACGAGTTTCGCACGTCTTCCTTGCCGGTAAGCAAAAGGGACCAAAAGAGACCAAAACTGGAACTTGGGTCCAAAAGCGCCAGAAAGTGCCAAAAGGGGAGAAGTGGGGAGAAAGCCTTCCTTTGAGTCCTAGGAGTGATATTCAAGGAGTTTCAGTGGCCTGAGACGAGTTTCGCACGTCTTCCTTGCCGGTAAGCAAAAGGGACCAAAAGAGACCAAAACTGGAACTTGGGTCCAAAAGCGCCAGAAAGTGCCAAAAGGGGAGAAGGTGGGAGAAAGCCTTCCTTTGAGTCCTAGGAGTGATATTCAAGGAGTTTCAGTGGCCTGAGACGAGTTTCGCACGTCTTCCTTGCCGGTAAGCAAAAGGGACCAAAAGAGACCAAAACTGGAACTTGGGTCCAAAAGCGCCAGAAAGTGCCAAAAGGGGAGAAGTGGGGAGAAAGCCTTCCTTTGAGTCCTAGGAGTGATATTCAAGGAGTTTCAGTGGCCTGAGACGAGTTTCGCACGTCTTCCTTGCCGGTAAGCAAAAGGGACCAAAAGAGACCAAAACTGGAACTTGGGTCCAAAAGCGCCAGAAAGTGCCAAAAGGGGAGAAGTGGGAGAAAGCCTTCCTTTGAGTCCTAGGATGATATTCAAGGAGTTTCAGTGGCCTGAGACGAGTTTCGCACGTCTTCCTTTGCCGGTAAGCAAAAGGGACCAAAAGAGACCAAAACTGGAACTTGGGTCCAAAAGCGCCAGAAAGTGCCAAAAGGGGAGAAGGTGGGAGAAAGCCTTCCTTTGAGTCCTAGGAGTGATATTCAAGGAGTTTCAGTGGCCTGAGACGAGTTTCGCATGTCTTCCATTGCCGGTAAGCAAAAGGGACCAAAAGAGACCAAAACTGGAACTTGGGTCCAAAAGCGCCAGAAAGTGCCAAAAGGGGAGAAGGTGGGGAGAAAGCCTTCCTTTGAGTCCTAGGAGTGATATTCAAGGAGTTTCAGTGGCCTGAGACGAGTTTCGCACGTCTTCCATTGCCGGTAAGCAAAAGGGACCAAAAGAGACCAAAACTGGAACTTGGTCCAAAAGCGCCAGAAAGTGCCAAAAGGGGAGAAGTGGGGAGAAAGCCTTCCTTTGAGTCCTAGGAGTGATATTCAAGGAGTTTCAGTGGCCTGAGACGAGTTTCGCATGTCTTCCATTGCCGGTAAGCAAAAGGGACCAAAAGAGACCAAAACTGGAACTTGGGTCCAAAAGCGCCAGAAAGTGCCAAAAGGGGAGAAGTGGGGAGAAAGCCTTCCTTTGAGTCCTAGGAGTGATATTCAAGGAGTTTCAGTGGCCTGAGACGAGTTTCGCACGTCTTCCATTGCCGGTAAGCAAAAGGGACCAAAAGAGACCAAAACTGGAACTTGGGTCCAAAAGCGCCAGAAAGTGCCAAAAGGGGAGAAGTGGGGAGAAAGCCTTCCTTTGAGTCCTAGGATGATATTCAAGGAGTTTCAGTGGCCTGAGACGAGTTTCGCATGTCTTCCATTGCCGGTAAGCAAAAGGGACCAAAAGAGACCAAAACTGGAACTTGGGTCCAAAAGCGCCAGAAAGTGCCAAAAGGGGAGAAGGTGGGGAGAAAGCCTTCCTTTGAGTCCTAGGAATGATATTCAAGGAGTTTCAGTGGCCTGAGACGAGTTTCGCATGTCTTCCATTGCCGGTAAGCAAAAGGGACCAAAAGAGACCAAAACTGGAACTTGGGTCCAAAAGCGCCAGAAAGTGCCAAAAGGGGAGAAGGTGGGAGAAAGCCTTCCTTTGAGTCCTAGGAGTGATATTCAAGGAGTTTCAGTGGCCTGAGACGAGTTTCGCATGTCTTCCTTGCCGGTAAGCAAAAGGGACCAAAAGAGACCAAAACTGAACTTGGGTCCAAAAGCGCCAGAAAGTGCCAAAAGGGGAGAAGTGGGGAGAAAGCCTTCCTTTGAGTCCTAGGAGTGATATTCAAGGAGTTTCAGTGGCCTGAGACGAGTTTCGCACGTCTTCCTTTGCCGGTAAGCAAAAGGGACCAAAAGAGACCAAAACTGGAACTTGGGTCCAAAAGCGCCAGAAAGTGCCAAAAGGGGAGAAGGTGGTGAGAAAGCCTTCCTTTGAGTCCTAGGAGTGATATTCAAGGAGTTTCAGTGGCCTGAGACGAGTTTCGCACGTCTTCCATTGCCGGTAAGCAAAAGGGACCAAAAGAGACCAAAACTGGAACTTGGGTCCAAAAGCGCCAGAAAGTGCCAAAAGGGGAGAAGTGGGGAGAAAGCCTTCCTTTGAGTCCTAGGAGTGATATTCAAGGAGTTTCAGTGGCCTGAGACGAGTTTCGCATGTCTTCCATTGCCGGTAAGCAAAAGGGACCAAAAGAGACCAAAACTGGAACTTGGGTCCAAAAGCGCCAGAAAGTGCCAAAAGGGGAGAAGGTGGGGAGAAAGCCTTCCTTTGAGTCCTAGGATGATATTCAAGGAGTTTCAGTGGCCTGAGACGAGTTTCGCACGTCTTCCATTGCCGGTAAGCAAAAGGGACCAAAAGAGACCAAAACTGGAACTTGGGTCCAAAAGCGCCAGAAAGTGCCAAAAGGGGAGAAGTGGTGAGAAAGCCTTCCTTTGAGTCCTAGGAGTGATATTCAAGGAGTTTCAGTGGCCTGAGACGAGTTTCGCACGTCTTCCTTGCCGGTAAGCAAAAGGGACCAAAAGAGACCAAAACTGGAACTTGGGTCCAAAAGCGCCAGAAAGTGCCAAAAGGGGAGAAGTGGGGAGAAAGCCTTCCTTTGAGTCCTAGGAGTGATATTCAAGGAGTTTCAGTGGCCTGAGACGAGTTTCGCACGTCTTCCTTGCCGGTAAGCAAAAGGGACCAAAAGAGACCAAAACTGGAACTTGGGTCCAAAAGCGCCAGAAAGTGCCAAAAGGGGAGAAGGTGGGAGAAAGCCTTCCTTTGAGTCCTAGGAGTGATATTCAAGGAGTTTCAGTGGCCTGAGACGAGTTTCGCACGTCTTCCTTGCCGGTAAGCAAAAGGGACCAAAAGAGACCAAAACTGGAACTTGGGTCCAAAAGCGCCAGAAAGTGCCAAAAGGGGAGAAGGTGGGAGAAAGCCTTCCTTTGAGTCCTAGGAGTGATATTCAAGGAGTTTCAGTGGCCTGAGACGAGTTTCGCACGTCTTCCATTGCCGGTAAGCAAAAGGGACCAAAAGAGACCAAAACTGGAACTTGGGTCCAAAAGCGCCAGAAAGTGCCAAAAGGGGAGAAGTGGGGAGAAAGCCTTCCTTTGAGTCCTAGGATGATATTCAAGGAGTTTCAGTGGCCTGAGACGAGTTTCGCATGTCTTCCATTGCCGGTAAGCAAAAGGGACCAAAAGAGACCAAAACTGGAACTTGGGTCCAAAAGCGCCAGAAAGTGCCAAAAGGGGAGAAGTGGGAGAAAGCCTTCCTTTGAGTCCTAGGAGTGATATTCAAGGAGTTTCAGTGGCCTGAGACGAGTTTCGCACGTCTTCCTTGCCGGTAAGCAAAAGGGACCAAAAGAGACCAAAACTGGAACTTGGGTCCAAAAGCGCCAGAAAGTGCCAAAAGGGGAGAAGTGGTGAGAAAGCCTTCCTTTGAGTCCTAGGAGTGATATTCAAGGAGTTTCAGTGGCCTGAGACGAGTTTCGCACGTCTTCCTTGCCGGTAAGCAAAAGGGACCAAAAGAGACCAAAACTGGAACTTGGGTCCAAAAGCGCCAGAAAGTGCCAAAAGGGGAGAAGTGGGAGAAAGCCTTCCTTTGAGTCCTAGGAGTGATATTCAAGGAGTTTCAGTGGCCTGAGACGAGTTTCGCATGTCTTCCTTGCCGGTAAGCAAAAGGGACCAAAAGAGACCAAAACTGGAACTTGGGTCCAAAAGCGCCAGAAAGTGCCAAAAGGGGAGAAGTGGGGAGAAAGCCTTCCTTTGAGTCCTAGGATGATATTCAAGGAGTTTCAGTGGCCTGAGACGAGTTTCGCATGTCTTCCTTGCCGGTAAGCAAAAGGGACCAAAAGAGACCAAAACTGGAACTTGGGTCCAAAAGCGCCAGAAAGTGCCAAAAGGGGAGAAGTGGGGAGAAAGCCTTCCTTTGAGTCCTAGGAGTGATATTCAAGGAGTTTCAGTGGCCTGAGACGAGTTTCGCACGTCTTCCTTTGCCGGTAAGCAAAAGGGACCAAAAGAGACCAAAACTGGAACTTGGGTCCAAAAGCGCCAGAAAGTGCCAAAAGGGGAGAAGCTGGTGAGAAAGCCTTCCTTTGAGTCCTAGGAGTGATATTCAAGGAGTTTCAGTGGCCTGAGACGAGTTTCGCACGTCTTCCTTTGCCGGTAAGCAAAAGGGACCAAAAGAGACCAAAACTGGAACTTGGGTCCAAAAGCGCCAGAAAGTGCCAAAAGGGGAGAAGTGGTGAGAAAGCCTTCCTTTGAGTCCTAGGAGTGATATTCAAGGAGTTTCAGTGGCCTGAGACGAGTTTCGCATGTCTTCCTTGCCGGTAAGCAAAAGGGACCAAAAGAGACCAAAACTGGAACTTGGGTCCAAAAGCGCCAGAAAGTGCCAAAAGGGGAGAAGGTGGGAGAAAGCCTTCCTTTGAGTCCTAGGAGTGATATTCAAGGAGTTTCAGTGGCCTGAGACGAGTTTCGCACGTCTTCCTTGCCGGTAAGCAAAAGGGACCAAAAGAGACCAAAACTGGAACTTGGGTCCAAAAGCGCCAGAAAGTGCCAAAAGGGGAGAAGTGGGAGAAAGCCTTCCTTTGAGTCCTAGGAGTGATATTCAAGGAGTTTCAGTGGCCTGAGACGAGTTTCGCACGTCTTCCTTGCCGGTAAGCAAAAGGGACCAAAAGAGACCAAAACTGGAACTTGGGTCCAAAAGCGCCAGAAAGTGCCAAAAGGGGAGAAGGTGGGAGAAAGCCTTCCTTTGAGTCCTAGGAGTGATATTCAAGGAGTTTCAGTGGCCTGAGACGAGTTTCGCACGTCTTCCATTGCCGGTAAGCAAAAGGGACCAAAAGAGACCAAAACTGGAACTTGGGTCCAAAAGCGCCAGAAAGTGCCAAAAGGGGAGAAGGTGGGAGAAAGCCTTCCTTTGAGTCCTAGGAGTGATATTCAAGGAGTTTCAGTGGCCTGAGACGAGTTTCGCACGTCTTCCATTGCCGGTAAGCAAAAGGGACCAAAAGAGACCAAAACTGGAACTTGGGTCCAAAAGCGCCAGAAAGTGCCAAAAGGGGAGAAGGTGGGGAGAAAGCCTTCCTTTGAGTCCTAGGATGATATTCAAGGAGTTTCAGTGGCCTGAGACGAGTTTCGCATGTCTTCCATTGCCGGTAAGCAAAAGGGACCAAAAGAGACCAAAACTGGAACTTGGGTCCAAAAGCGCCAGAAAGTGCCAAAAGGGGAGAAGGTGGGGAGAAAGCCTTCCTTTGAGTCCTAGGAGTGATATTCAAGGAGTTTCAGTGGCCTGAGACGAGTTTCGCATGTCTTCCATTGCCGGTAAGCAAAAGGGACCAAAAGAGACCAAAACTGGAACTTGGGTCCAAAAGCGCCAGAAAGTGCCAAAAGGGGAGAAGTGGTGAGAAAGCCTTCCTTTGAGTCCTAGGAGTGATATTCAAGGAGTTTCAGTGGCCTGAGACGAGTTTCGCACGTCTTCCTTTGCCGGTAAGCAAAAGGGACCAAAAGAGACCAAAACTGGAACTTGGGTCCAAAAGCGCCAGAAAGTGCCAAAAGGGGAGAAGGTGGGAGAAAGCCTTCCTTTGAGTCCTAGGAGTGATATTCAAGGAGTTTCAGTGGCCTGAGACGAGTTTCGCACGTCTTCCTTGCCGGTAAGCAAAAGGGACCAAAAGAGACCAAAACTGGAACTTGGGTCCAAAAGCGCCAGAAAGTGCCAAAAGGGGAGAAGTGGGGAGAAAGCCTTCCTTTGAGTCCTAGGAGTGATATTCAAGGAGTTTCAGTGGCCTGAGACGAGTTTCGCATGTCTTCCTTGCCGGTAAGCAAAAGGGACCAAAAGAGACCAAAACTGGAACTTGGGTCCAAAAGCGCCAGAAAGTGCCAAAAGGGGAGAAGTGGGAGAAAGCCTTCCTTTGAGTCCTAGGATGATATTCAAGGAGTTTCAGTGGCCTGAGACGAGTTTCGCACGTCTTCCTTGCCGGTAAGCAAAAGGGACCAAAAGAGACCAAAACTGGAACTTGGGTCCAAAAGCGCCAGAAAGTGCCAAAAGGGGAGAAGTGGGGAGAAAGCCTTCCTTTGAGTCCTAGGATGATATTCAAGGAGTTTCAGTGGCCTGAGACGAGTTTCGCACGTCTTCCTTGCCGGTAAGCAAAAGGGACCAAAAGAGACCAAAACTGGAACTTGGGTCCAAAAGCGCCAGAAAGTGCCAAAAGGGGAGAAGTGGGAGAAAGCCTTCCTTTGAGTCCTAGGAGTGATATTCAAGGAGTTTCAGTGGCCTGAGACGAGTTTCGCACGTCTTCCTTGCCGGTAAGCAAAAGGGACCAAAAGAGACCAAAACTGGAACTTGGGTCCAAAAGCGCCAGAAAGTGCCAAAAGGGGAGAAGTGGGAGAAAGCCTTCCTTTGAGTCCTAGGAGTGATATTCAAGGAGTTTCAGTGGCCTGAGACGAGTTTCGCACGTCTTCCTTGCCGGTAAGCAAAAGGGACCAAAAGAGACCAAAACTGGAACTTGGGTCCAAAAGCGCCAGAAAGTGCCAAAAGGGGAGAAGTGGGGAGAAAGCCTTCCTTTGAGTCCTAGGATGATATTCAAGGAGTTTCAGTGGCCTGAGACGAGTTTCGCACGTCTTCCTTGCCGGTAAGCAAAAGGGACCAAAAGAGACCAAAACTGGAACTTGGGTCCAAAAGCGCCAGAAAGTGCCAAAAGGGGAGAAGTGGGGAGAAAGCCTTCCTTTGAGTCCTAGGAGTGATATTCAAGGAGTTTCAGTGGCCTGAGACGAGTTTCGCACGTCTTCCTTGCCGGTAAGCAAAAGGGACCAAAAGAGACCAAAACTGGAACTTGGGTCCAAAAGCGCCAGAAAGTGCCAAAAGGGGAGAAGGTGGGAGAAAGCCTTCCTTTGAGTCCTAGGAGTGATATTCAAGGAGTTTCAGTGGCCTGAGACGAGTTTCGCATGTCTTCCATTGCCGGTAAGCAAAAGGGACCAAAAGAGACCAAAACTGGAACTTGGGTCCAAAAGCGCCAGAAAGTGCCAAAAGGGGAGAAGTGGGAGAAAGCCTTCCTTTGAGTCCTAGGAGTGATATTCAAGGAGTTTCAGTGGCCTGAGACGAGTTTCGCACGTCTTCCTTGCCGGTAAGCAAAAGGGACCAAAAGAGACCAAAACTGGAACTTGGGTCCAAAAGCGCCAGAAAGTGCCAAAAGGGGAGAAGTGGGAGAAAGCCTTCCTTTGAGTCCTAGGAGTGATATTCAAGGAGTTTCAGTGGCCTGAGACGAGTTTCGCACGTCTTCCATTGCCGGTAAGCAAAAGGGACCAAAAGAGACCAAAACTGGAACTTGGGTCCAAAAGCGCCAGAAAGTGCCAAAAGGGGAGAAGTGGGAGAAAGCCTTCCTTTGAGTCCTAGGAGTGATATTCAAGGAGTTTCAGTGGCCTGAGACGAGTTTCGCATGTCTTCCATTGCCGGTAAGCAAAAGGGACCAAAAGAGACCAAAACTGGAACTTGGGTCCAAAAGCGCCAGAAAGTGCCAAAAGGGGAGAAGCTGGTGAGAAAGCCTTCCTTTGAGTCCTAGGAGTGATATTCAAGGAGTTTCAGTGGCCTGAGACGAGTTTCGCACGTCTTCCTTTGCCGGTAAGCAAAAGGGACCAAAAGAGACCAAAACTGGAACTTGGGTCCAAAAGCGCCAGAAAGTGCCAAAAGGGGAGAAGTGGGGAGAAAGCCTTCCTTTGAGTCCTAGGATGATATTCAAGGAGTTTCAGTGGCCTGAGACGAGTTTCGCACGTCTTCCATTGCCGGTAAGCAAAAGGGACCAAAAGAGACCAAAACTGGAACTTGGGTCCAAAAGCGCCAGAAAGTGCCAAAAGGGGAGAAGGTGGGAGAAAGCCTTCCTTTGAGTCCTAGGAGTGATATTCAAGGAGTTTCAGTGGCCTGAGACGAGTTTCGCATGTCTTCCATTGCCGGTAAGCAAAAGGGACCAAAAGAGACCAAAACTGGAACTTGGGTCCAAAAGCGCCAGAAAGTGCCAAAAGGGGAGAAGGTGGGAGAAAGCCTTCCTTTGAGTCCTAGGAGTGATATTCAAGGAGTTTCAGTGGCCTGAGACGAGTTTCGCACGTCTTCCTTTGCCGGTAAGCAAAAGGGACCAAAAGAGACCAAAACTGGAACTTGGGTCCAAAAGCGCCAGAAAGTGCCAAAAGGGGAGAAGTGGGAGAAAGCCTTCCTTTGAGTCCTAGGAGTGATATTCAAGGAGTTTCAGTGGCCTGAGACGAGTTTCGCACGTCTTCCTTGCCGGTAAGCAAAAGGGACCAAAAGAGACCAAAACTGGAACTTGGGTCCAAAAGCGCCAGAAAGTGCCAAAAGGGGAGAAGTGGGAGAAAGCCTTCCTTTGAGTCCTAGGAGTGATATTCAAGGAGTTTCAGTGGCCTGAGACGAGTTTCGCACGTCTTCCTTTGCCGGTAAGCAAAAGGGACCAAAAGAGACCAAAACTGGAACTTGGGTCCAAAAGCGCCAGAAAGTGCCAAAAGGGGAGAAGGTGGGAGAAAGCCTTCCTTTGAGTCCTAGGAGTGATATTCAAGGAGTTTCAGTGGCCTGAGACGAGTTTCGCACGTCTTCCTTGCCGGTAAGCAAAAGGGACCAAAAGAGACCAAAACTGGAACTTGGGTCCAAAAGCGCCAGAAAGTGCCAAAAGGGGAGAAGGTGGGAGAAAGCCTTCCTTTGAGTCCTAGGAGTGATATTCAAGGAGTTTCAGTGGCCTGAGACGAGTTTCGCACGTCTTCCTTGCCGGTAAGCAAAAGGGACCAAAAGAGACCAAAACTGGAACTTGGGTCCAAAAGCGCCAGAAAGTGCCAAAAGGGGAGAAGTGGGAGAAAGCCTTCCTTTGAGTCCTAGGAGTGATATTCAAGGAGTTTCAGTGGCCTGAGACGAGTTTCGCACGTCTTCCTTTGCCGGTAAGCAAAAGGGACCAAAAGAGACCAAAACTGGAACTTGGGTCCAAAAGCGCCAGAAAGTGCCAAAAGGGGAGAAGTGGGGAGAAAGCCTTCCTTTGAGTCCTAGGAGTGATATTCAAGGAGTTTCAGTGGCCTGAGACGAGTTTCGCACGTCTTCCATTGCCGGTAAGCAAAAAGGGACCAAAAGAGACCAAAACTGGAACTTGGGTCCAAAAGCGCCAGAAAGTGCCAAAAGGGGAGAAGTGGGGAGAAAGCCTTCCTTTGAGTCCTAGGAGTGATATTCAAGGAGTTTCAGTGGCCTGAGACGAGTTTCGCATGTCTTCCATTGCCGGTAAGCAAAAAGGGACCAAAAGAGACCAAAACTGGAACTTGGGTCCAAAAGCGCCAGAAAGTGCCAAAAGGGGAGAAGTGGGAGAAAGCCTTCCTTTGAGTCCTAGGAGTGATATTCAAGGAGTTTCAGTGGCCTGAGACGAGTTTCGCACGTCTTCCTTTGCCGGTAAGCAAAAGGGACCAAAAGAGACCAAAACTGGAACTTGGGTCCAAAAGCGCCAGAAAGTGCCAAAAGGGGAGAAGTGGGGAGAAAGCCTTCCTTTGAGTCCTAGGAGTGATATTCAAGGAGTTTCAGTGGCCTGAGACGAGTTTCGCACGTCTTCCTTTGCCGGTAAGCAAAAGGGACCAAAAGAGACCAAAACTGGAACTTGGGTCCAAAAGCGCCAGAAAGTGCCAAAAGGGGAGAAGTGGTGAGAAAGCCTTCCTTTGAGTCCTAGGAGTGATATTCAAGGAGTTTCAGTGGCCTGAGACGAGTTTCGCACGTCTTCCTTTGCCGGTAAGCAAAAGGGACCAAAAGAGACCAAAACTGGAACTTGGGTCCAAAAGCGCCAGAAAGTGCCAAAAGGGGAGAAGTGGGGAGAAAGCCTTCCTTTGAGTCCTAGGATGATATTCAAGGAGTTTCAGTGGCCTGAGACGAGTTTCGCACGTCTTCCTTGCCGGTAAGCAAAAGGGACCAAAAGAGACCAAAACTGGAACTTGGGTCCAAAAGCGCCAGAAAGTGCCAAAAGGGGAGAAGTGGGAGAAAGCCTTCCTTTGAGTCCTAGGAGTGATATTCAAGGAGTTTCAGTGGCCTGAGACGAGTTTCGCACGTCTTCCTTGCCGGTAAGCAAAAGGGACCAAAAGAGACCAAAACTGGAACTTGGGTCCAAAAGCGCCAGAAAGTGCCAAAAGGGGAGAAGTGGGGAGAAAGCCTTCCTTTGAGTCCTAGGAGTGATATTCAAGGAGTTTCAGTGGCCTGAGACGAGTTTCGCACGTCTTCCTTGCCGGTAAGCAAAAGGGACCAAAAGAGACCAAAACTGGAACTTGGGTCCAAAAGCGCCAGAAAGTGCCAAAAGGGGAGAAGTGGTGAGAAAGCCTTCCTTTGAGTCCTAGGAGTGATATTCAAGGAGTTTCAGTGGCCTGAGACGAGTTTCGCACGTCTTCCTTGCCGGTAAGCAAAAGGGACCAAAAGAGACCAAAACTGGAACTTGGGTCCAAAAGCGCCAGAAAGTGCCAAAAGGGGAGAAGTGGGGAGAAAGCCTTCCTTTGAGTCCTAGGATGATATTCAAGGAGTTTCAGTGGCCTGAGACGAGTTTCGCACGTCTTCCTTTGCCGGTAAGCAAAAGGGACCAAAAGAGACCAAAACTGGAACTTGGGTCCAAAAGCGCCAGAAAGTGCCAAAAGGGGAGAAGTGGGAGAAAGCCTTCCTTTGAGTCCTAGGAGTGATATTCAAGGAGTTTCAGTGGCCTGAGACGAGTTTCGCATGTCTTCCTTGCCGGTAAGCAAAAGGGACCAAAAGAGACCAAAACTGGAACTTGGGTCCAAAAGCGCCAGAAAGTGCCAAAAGGGGAGAAGTGGGGAGAAAGCCTTCCTTTGAGTCCTAGGAGTGATATTCAAGGAGTTTCAGTGGCCTGAGACGAGTTTCGCACGTCTTCCTTGCCGGTAAGCAAAAGGGACCAAAAGAGACCAAAACTGGAACTTGGGTCCAAAAGCGCCAGAAAGTGCCAAAAGGGGAGAAGTGGGGAGAAAGCCTTCCTTTGAGTCCTAGGAGTGATATTCAAGGAGTTTCAGTGGCCTGAGACGAGTTTCGCATGTCTTCCTTGCCGGTAAGCAAAAGGGACCAAAAGAGACCAAAACTGGAACTTGGGTCCAAAAGCGCCAGAAAGTGCCAAAAGGGGAGAAGTGGGGAGAAAGCCTTCCTTTGAGTCCTAGGAGTGATATTCAAGGAGTTTCAGTGGCCTGAGACGAGTTTCGCACGTCTTCCTTGCCGGTAAGCAAAAGGGACCAAAAGAGACCAAAACTGGAACTTGGGTCCAAAAGCGCCAGAAAGTGCCAAAAGGGGAGAAGTGGGAGAAAGCCTTCCTTTGAGTCCTAGGAGTGATATTCAAGGAGTTTCAGTGGCCTGAGACGAGTTTCGCACGTCTTCCTTGCCGGTAAGCAAAAGGGACCAAAAGAGACCAAAACTGGAACTTGGGTCCAAAAGCGCCAGAAAGTGCCAAAAGGGGAGAAGTGGGAGAAAGCCTTCCTTTGA
Organism: Abrus precatorius; assembly: GCF_003935025.1. Taxonomy (NCBI): domain Eukaryota; kingdom Viridiplantae; phylum Streptophyta; class Magnoliopsida; order Fabales; family Fabaceae; genus Abrus; species Abrus precatorius. Next base: position 19,440 of record NW_020874419.1, read on the forward strand.
GTCCTAGGAGTGATATTCAAGGAGTTTCAGTGGCCTGAGACGAGTTTCGCACGTCTTCCTTTGCCGGTAAGCAAAAGGGACCAAAAGAGACCAAAACTGGAACTTGGGTCCAAAAGCGCCAGAAAGTGCCAAAAGGGGAGAAGGTGGTGAGAAAGCCTTCCTTTGAGTCCTAGGAGTGATATTCAAGGAGTTTCAGTGGCCTGAGACGAGTTTCGCACGTCTTCCATTGCCGGTAAGCAAAAGGGACCAAAAGAGACCAAAACTGGAACTTGGGTCCAAAAGCGCCAGAAAGTGCCAAAAGGGGAGAAGTGGTGAGAAAGCCTTCCTTTGAGTCCTAGGAGTGATATTCAAGGAGTTTCAGTGGCCTGAGACGAGTTTCGCACGTCTTCCTTTGCCGGTAAGCAAAAAGGGACCAAAAGAGACCAAAACTGGAACTTGGGTCCAAAAGCGCCAGAAAGTGCCAAAAGGGGAGAAGTGGTGAGAAAGCCTTCCTTTGAGTCCTAGGAGTGATATTCAAGGAGTTTCAGTGGCCTGAGACGAGTTTCGCACGTCTTCCTTTGCCGGTAAGCAAAAGGGACCAAAAGAGACCAAAACTGGAACTTGGGTCCAAAAGCGCCAGAAAGTGCCAAAAGGGGAGAAGTGGGAGAAAGCCTTCCTTTGAGTCCTAGGAGTGATATTCAAGGAGTTTCAGTGGCCTGAGACGAGTTTCGCACGTCTTCCTTTGCCGGTAAGCAAAAGGGGACCAAAAGAGACCAAAACTGGAACTTGGGTCCAAAAGCGCCAGAAAGTGCCAAAAGGGGAGAAGTGGGAGAAAGCCTTCCTTTGAGTCCTAGGAGTGATATTCAAGGAGTTTCAGTGGCCTGAGACGAGTTTCGCACGTCTTCCTTGCCGGTAAGCAAAAGGGACCAAAAGAGACCAAAACTGGAACTTGGGTCCAAAAGCGCCAGAAAGTGCCAAAAGGGGAGAAGTGGGGAGAAAGCCTTCCTTTGAGTCCTAGGAGTGATATTCAAGGAGTTTCAGTGGCCTGAGACGAGTTTCGCACGTCTTCCTTTGCCGGTAAGCAAAAAGGGACCAAAAGAGACCAAAACTGGAACTTGGGTCCAAAAGCGCCAGAAAGTGCCAAAAGGGGAGAAGTGGGGAGAAAGCCTTCCTTTGAGTCCTAGGAGTGATATTCAAGGAGTTTCAGTGGCCTGAGACGAGTTTCGCACGTCTTCCTTGCCGGTAAGCAAAAGGGACCAAAAGAGACCAAAACTGGAACTTGGGTCCAAAAGCGCCAGAAAGTGCCAAAAGGGGAGAAGCTGGGAGAAAGCCTTCCTTTGAGTCCTAGGAGTGATATTCAAGGAGTTTCAGTGGCCTGAGACGAGTTTCGCATGTCTTCCATTGCCGGTAAGCAAAAGGGACCAAAAGAGACCAAAACTGGAACTTGGGTCCAAAAGCGCCAGAAAGTGCCAAAAGGGGAGAAGTGGGGAGAAAGCCTTCCTTTGAGTCCTAGGAGTGATATTCAAGGAGTTTCAGTGGCCTGAGACGAGTTTCGCATGTCTTCCATTGCCGGTAAGCAAAAAGGGACCAAAAGAGACCAAAACTGGAACTTGGGTCCAAAAGCGCCAGAAAGTGCCAAAAGGGGAGAAGTGGGAGAAAGCCTTCCTTTGAGTCCTAGGAGTGATATTCAAGGAGTTTCAGTGGCCTGAGACGAGTTTCGCACGTCTTCCATTGCCGGTAAGCAAAAGGGACCAAAAGAGACCAAAACTGGAACTTGGGTCCAAAAGCGCCAGAAAGTGCCAAAAGGGGAGAAGTGGGAGAAAGCCTTCCTTTGAGTCCTAGGAGTGATATTCAAGGAGTTTCAGTGGCCTGAGACGAGTTTCGCACGTCTTCCTTTGCCGGTAAGCAAAAAGGGACCAAAAGAGACCAAAACTGGAACTTGGGTCCAAAAGCGCCAGAAAGTGCCAAAAGGGGAGAAGTGGGAGAAAGCCTTCCTTTGAGTCCTAGGAGTGATATTCAAGGAGTTTCAGTGGCCTGAGACGAGTTTCGCACGTCTTCCTTTGCCGGTAAGCAAAAAGGGACCAAAAGAGACCAAAACTGGAACTTGGGTCCAAAAGCGCCAGAAAGTGCCAAAAGGGGAGAAGGTGGTGAGAAAGCCTTCCTTTGAGTCCTAGGAGTGATATTCAAGGAGTTTCAGTGGCCTGAGACGAGTTTCGCACGTCTTCCTTGCCGGTAAGCAAAAGGGACCAAAAGAGACCAAAACTGGAACTTGGGTCCAAAAGCGCCAGAAAGTGCCAAAAGGGGAGAAGTGGGAGAAAGCCTTCCTTTGAGTCCTAGGAGTGATATTCAAGGAGTTTCAGTGGCCTGAGACGAGTTTCGCATGTCTTCCTTTGCCGGTAAGCAAAAAGGGACCAAAAGAGACCAAAACTGGAACTTGGGTCCAAAAGCGCCAGAAAGTGCCAAAAGGGGAGAAGGTGGGAGAAAGCCTTCCTTTGAGTCCTAGGAGTGATATTCAAGGAGTTTCAGTGGCCTGAGACGAGTTTCGCACGTCTTCCTTGCCGGTAAGCAAAAAGGGACCAAAAGAGACCAAAACTGGAACTTGGGTCCAAAAGCGCCAGAAAGTGCCAAAAGGGGAGAAGTGGTGAGAAAGCCTTCCTTTGAGTCCTAGGAGTGATATTCAAGGAGTTTCAGTGGCCTGAGACGAGTTTCGCACGTCTTCCTTTGCCGGTAAGCAAAAGGGACCAAAAGAGACCAAAACTGGAACTTGGGTCCAAAAGCGCCAGAAAGTGCCAAAAGGGGAGAAGTGGGAGAAAGCCTTCCTTTGAGTCCTAGGAGTGATATTCAAGGAGTTTCAGTGGCCTGAGACGAGTTTCGCATGTCTTCCTTGCCGGTAAGCAAAAGGGACCAAAAGAGACCAAAACTGGAACTTGGGTCCAAAAGCGCCAGAAAGTGCCAAAAGGGGAGAAGTGGGGAGAAAGCCTTCCTTTGAGTCCTAGGAGTGATATTCAAGGAGTTTCAGTGGCCTGAGACGAGTTTCGCACGTCTTCCTTTGCCGGTAAGCAAAAAGGGACCAAAAGAGACCAAAACTGGAACTTGGGTCCAAAAGCGCCAGAAAGTGCCAAAAGGGGAGAAGTGGGGAGAAAGCCTTCCTTTGAGTCCTAGGAGTGATATTCAAGGAGTTTCAGTGGCCTGAGACGAGTTTCGCACGTCTTCCTTGCCGGTAAGCAAAAGGGACCAAAAGAGACCAAAACTGGAACTTGCGTCCAAAAGCGCCAGAAAGTGCCAAAAGGGGAGAAGTGGGAGAAAGCCTTCCTTTGAGTCCTAGGAGTGATATTCAAGGAGTTTCAGTGGCCTGAGACGAGTTTCGCATGTCTTCCTTTGCCGGTAAGCAAAAGGGACCAAAAGAGACCAAAACTGGAACTTGGGTCCAAAAGCGCCAGAAAGTGCCAAAAGGGGAGAAGTGGGGAGAAAGCCTTCCTTTGAGTCCTAGGATGATATTCAAGGAGTTTCAGTGGCCTGAGACGAGTTTCGCATGTCTTCCATTGCCGGTAAGCAAAAAGGGACCAAAAGAGACCAAAACTGGAACTTGGGTCCAAAAGCGCCAGAAAGTGCCAAAAGGGGAGAAGTGGGAGAAAGCCTTCCTTTGAGTCCTAGGAGTGATATTCAAGGAGTTTCAGTGGCCTGAGACGAGTTTCGCACGTCTTCCATTGCCGGTAAGCAAAAAGGGACCAAAAGAGACCAAAACTGGAACTTGGGTCCAAAAGCGCCAGAAAGTGCCAAAAGGGGAGAAGCTGGGAGAAAGCCTTCCTTTGAGTCCTAGGAGTGATATTCAAGGAGTTTCAGTGGCCTGAGACGAGTTTGCACGTCTTCCTTTGCCGGTAAGCAAAAAGGGACCAAAAGAGACCAAAACTGGAACTTGCGTCCAAAAGCGCCAGAAAGTGCCAAAAGGGGAGAAGCTGGGAGAAAGCCTTCCTTTGAGTCCTAGGAGTGATATTCAAGGAGTTTCAGTGGCCTGAGACGAGTTTCGCACGTCTTCCTTTGCCGGTAAGCAAAAAGGGACCAAAAGAGACCAAAACTGGAACTTGGGTCCAAAAGCGCCAGAAAGTGCCAAAAGGGGAGAAGTGGTGAGAAAGCCTTCCTTTGAGTCCTAGGAGTGATATTCAAGGAGTTTCAGTGGCCTGAGACGAGTTTCGCACGTCTTCCATTGCCGGTAAGCAAAAGGGACCAAAAGAGACCAAAACTGGAACTTGGGTCCAAAAGCGCCAGAAAGTGCCAAAAGGGGAGAAGTGGTGAGAAAGCCTTCCTTTGAGTCCTAGGAGTGATATTCAAGGAGTTTCAGTGGCCTGAGACGAGTTTGCACGTCTTCCTTTGCCGGTAAGCAAAAAGGGACCAAAAGAGACCAAAACTGGAACTTGGGTCCAAAAGCGCCAGAAAGTGCCAAAAGGGGAGAAGTGGGGAGAAAGCCTTCCTTTGAGTCCTAGGAGTGATATTCAAGGAGTTTCAGTGGCCTGAGACGAGTTTCGCACGTCTTCCTTTGCCGGTAAGCAAAAAGGGACCAAAAGAGACCAAAACTGGAACTTGGGTCCAAAAGCGCCAGAAAGTGCCAAAAGGGGAGAAGTGGTGAGAAAGCCTTCCTTTGAGTCCTAGGAGTGATATTCAAGGAGTTTCAGTGGCCTGAGACGAGTTTCGCACGTCTTCCTTTGCCGGTAAGCAAAAGGGACCAAAAGAGACCAAAACTGGAACTTGGGTCCAAAAGCGCCAGAAAGTGCCAAAAGGGGAGAAGTGGGAGAAAGCCTTCCTTTGAGTCCTAGGAGTGATATTCAAGGAGTTTCAGTGGCCTGAGACGAGTTTCGCACGTCTTCCATTGCCGGTAAGCAAAAGGGGACCAAAAGAGACCAAAACTGGAACTTGCGTCCAAAAGCGCCAGAAAGTGCCAAAAGGGGAGAAGTGGGGAGAAAGCCTTCCTTTGAGTCCTAGGAGTGATATTCAAGGAGTTTCAGTGGCCTGAGACGAGTTATCGCACGTCTTCCTTTGCCGGTAAGCAAAAAGGGACCAAAAGAGACCAAAACTGGAACTTGGGTCCAAAAGCGCCAGAAAGTGCCTAAAGGGGAGAAGATGGTGAGAAAGCCTTCCTTTGAGTCCTAGGAGTGATATTCAAGGAGTTTCAGTGGCC
>NW_020874420.1:0-19566 GCF_003935025.1 Abrus precatorius
TCCTTTTGCTTACCGGAAAAGAAGACGTGCGAAACTCGTTTCAGGCCACTGAAACTCCTTGAATATCACTCCTAGGACTCAATGGAAGGCATTCTCACCACCTTCTCCCCTTCTGGCACTTTCTGGCGCTTTTGGACCCAAGTTCCAGTTTTGGTCTCTTTTGGTCCCTTTTGCTTAATAGCAAGGAAGATGTGCGAAACTCGTCTCAGGCCACTGAAACTCCTTGAATATCACTCCTAGGACTCTATGAAAGGCTTTCTCCCCCCTTCTCCCGTTCTGGCACTTCTGGCGCCTTTGGACCCAAGTTCCAGTTTTGGTCTCTTTTGGTCCCCTTTTGCTTACCGGTAACGGAAGACGTGCGAAACTCGTCTCAGGCCACTGAAACTCCTCGAATATCACTCCTAGGACACAATGGAAGGCATTCTCACCACCTTCTGCCCTTCTGGCACTTTCTGGCACTTTTGGACCCATGTTCTAGTTTTGGTCGCTTTTGGTCCTCTTTTGCTTACCGGCAGAGGAAGATGTGCGAAACTGTCTCAGGCCACTGAAACTCCTTGAATATCACTCCTAGGACTCAATGGAAGGCATTCTCACCACCTTCTCCCCTTCTGGCACTTTCTGGCGCTTTTGGACCCAAGTTCCAGTTTTGGTCTCTTTTGGTCCCCTTTTGCTTAATGGCAAAGGAAGATGTGCGAAACTCGTCTCAGGCCACTGAAACTCCTTGAATATCACTCCTAGGACTCTATGAAAGGCTTTCTCACCCCTTCTCCCGTTCTGGCACTTTCTGGCGCCTTTGGACCATGTTCTAGTTTTGGTCTCTTTTGGCCCTTTTGCTTATCGGCAAAGGAAGATGTGCGAAACTTGTCTGAGGCCACTGAAACTCCTTGAATATCACTCCTAGGACTCTATGGAAGGCTTTCTCACCCTTCTCCCTTTGGCACTTTCTGGCGCTTTGGACCCAAGTTCAGTTTTGGTCTCTTTTGGTCCCCTTTTGCTTAATGGCAAAGGAAGATGTGCGAAACTCGTCTCAGGCACTGAAACTCCTTGAATATCACTCCTAGGACTCTATGGAAGGCTTTCTCACCCCTTCTCCCGTTCTGGCACTTTCTGGCGCCTTTGGACCCATGTTCTAGTTTTGGTCTCTTTTGGTCCCTTTTGCTTACGGCAAAGGAAGATGTGCGAAACTTGTCTCAGGCACTGAAAACTCCTTGAATATCACTCCTAGGACTCTATGAAAGGCTTTCTCACCCCTTCTCCCTTCTGGCACTTTCTGGGCCTTTGGACCCAAGTTTCAGTTTTGGTCTCTTTTGGTCCCCTTTTGCTTATGCAAAGGAAGATGTGCGAAACTCGTCTCAGGCCACTGAAACTCCTTGAATATCACTCCTAGGACTCTATGGAAGGCTTTCTCACCCCTTCTCCCTTCTGGCACTTTCTGGCGCCTTTGGACCCAAGTTCAGTTTTGGTCTCTTTTGGTCCCCTTTTGCTTATGGCAAAGGAAGATGTGCGAAACTCGTCTCAGGCCACTGAAACTCCTTGAATATCACTCCTAGGACTCTATGGAAGGCTTTCTCACCCCTTCTCCCGTTCTGGCACTTACTGGCGCCTTTGGACCCAAGTTCCAGTTTTGGTCTCTTTTGGTCCCCTTTTGCTTAATGGCAAAGGAAGATGTGCGAAACTCGTCTCAGGCCACTGAAACTCCTTGAATATCACTCCTAGGACTCTATGAAAGGCTTTCTCACCCCTTCTCCCGTTCTGGCACTTTCTGGCGCCTTTGGACCCAAGTTCCAGTTTTGGTCTCTTTTGGTCCCCTTTTGCTTAATGGCAAAGGAAGATGTGCGAAACTCGTCTCAGGCCACTGAAACTCCTTGAATATCACTCCTAGGACTTAATGGAAGGCATTCTCACCACCTTCTGCCCTTCTGGCACTTTCTGGCGCTTTTGGACCCACGTTCCAGTTTTGGTCTCTTTTGGTCCCCTTTTGCTTAATGGCAAAGGAAGATGTGCGAAACTCGTCTCAGGCCACTGAAACTCCTTGAATATCACTCCTAGGACTCTATGAAAGGCTTTCTCCCCCCTTCTCCCGTTCTGGCACTTTCTGGCACCTTTGGACCCAAGTTCCAGTTTTGGTCTCTTTTGGTCCCCTTTTGCTTAATGGCAAAGGAAGATGTGCGAAACTCGTCTCAGGCCACTGAAACTCCTTAAATATCACTCCTAGGACTCTATGAAAGGCTTTCTCACCCCTTCTCCCGTTCTGGCACTTTCTGGCGCCTTTGGACCCATGTTCTAGTTTTGGTCTCTTTTGCTCCTCTTTTGCTTACCGGTAGAGGAAGATATGCGAAACTTGTCTGAGGCCACTGAAACTCCTTGAATATCACTCCTAGGACTCAATGGAAGGCATTCTCACCCCTTCTCCCTTCTGGCACTTTCTGGCGCTTTTGGACCCAAGTTCCAGTTTTGGTCTCTTTTGGTCCCCTTTTGCTTAATAGCAAAGGAAGATGTGCGAAACTCGTCTCAGGCCACTGAAACTCCTTGAATATCACTCCTAGGACTCTATGAAAGGCTTTCTCACCCCTTCTCCCGTTCTGGCACTTTCTGGCGCCTTTGGACCCAAGTTCCAGTTTTGGTCTCTTTTGGTCCCCTTTTGCTTATGGCAAAGGAAGATGTGCGAAACTCGTCTCAGGCCACTGAAACTCCTTGAATATCACTCCTAGGACTCTATGAAAGGCTTTCTCACCCCTTCTCCCGTTCTGGCACTTTCTGGCGCCTTTGGACCCATGTTCTAGTTTTGGTCTCTTTTGGTCCTCTTTTGCTTACCGGTAAGGAAGATATGCGAAACTTGTCTGAGGCCACTGAAACTCCTTGAATATCACTCCTAGTACTCAATGGAAGGCATTCTCACCACCTTCTCCCCTTCTGGCACTTTCTGGCGCTTTTGGACCCAAGTTCCAGTTTTGGTCTCTTTTGGTCCCCTTTTGCTTATTGGCAAAGGAAGATGTGCGAAACTCGTCTCAGGCCACTGAAACTCCTTGAATATCACTCCTAGGACTCTATGAAAGGCTTTCTCACCCCTTCTCCCGTTCTGGCACTTTCTGGCGCCTTTGGACCCAAGTTCCAGTTTTGGTCTCTTTTGGTCCCCTTTTGCTTAATGGCAAAGGAAGATGTGCGAAACTCGTCTCAGACCACTGAAACTCCTTGAATATCACTCCTAGGACTCTATGAAAGGCTTTCTCACCCCTTCTCCCGTTCTGGCACTTTGTGGCGCCTTTTGGACCATGTTCTAGTTTTGGTCTCTTTTGGCCCTCTTTTGCTTATCGGCAAAGGAAGATGTGCAAAACTTGTCTGAGGCCACTGAAACTCCTTGAATATCACTCCTAGGACTCTATGGAAGGCTTTCTCACCCCCTTCTCCCGTTCTGGCACTTTCTGGCGCCTTTGGACCCAAGTTCCAGTTTTGGTCTCTTTTGGTCCCCTTTTGCTTAATGTCAAAGGAAGATGTGCGAAACTTGTCTCAGGCCACTGAAACTCCTTGAATATCACTCCTAGGACTCTATGGAAGGCTTTCTCACCCCTTTCTCCCATTCTGGCAATTTCTGGCGCCTTTGGACCCAAGTTCTAATTTTGGTCTCTTTTGGTCCCCTTTTGCTTAATACAAAGGAAGACTCGCGAAACTCGTCTCAGGCCACTGAAACTCCTTGAATATCACTCCTAGGACTCTATGGAAGGCTTTCTCACCCCTTCTCCCATTCTGGCACTTTCTGGCGCCTTTGGACCCAAGTTGCAGTTTTGGTCTCTTTTGGTCCCCTTTTGTTTAATAGCAAGGGAAGATGTGCGAAACTCGTCTCAGGCCACTGAAACTCCTTGAATATCACTCCTAGGACTCTATGAAAGGCTTTCTCACCCCTTCTCCCGTTCTGGCACTTTCTGGCGCCTTTGGACCCAAGTTCCAGTTTTTGGTCTCTTTTGGTCCCCTTTTGCTTAATGGCAAAGGAAGATGTGCGAAACTCGTCTCAGACCACTGAAACTCCTTGAATATCTCTCCTAGGACTCTATGAAAGGCTTTCTCACCCCTTTTCCCGTTCAGGCACTTTCTGGCGCCTCTGGACCCATGTTCTAGTTTTGGTCTCTTTTGGTCCTCTTTTGCTTATCGGCAAAGGAAGATGTGCGAAACTTGTCTGAGGCCACTGAAACTCCTTGAATATCACTCCTAGGACTCTATGGAAGGCTTTCTCACCCCTTCTCCCATTCTGGCACTTTCTGGCGCTTTTGGACCAAAGTTCCAGTTTTGGTCTCTTTTGGTCCCCTTTTGCTTAATGTCAAAGGAAGATGTGCGAAACTTGTCTCAGGCCACTGAAACTCCTTGAATATCACTCCTAGGACTCTATGGAAGGCTTTCTCACCCCTTTCTCCCATTCTGGCACTTTCTGGCGCCTTTGGACCCAAGTTCTAATTTTGGTCTCTTTTGGTCCCCTTTTGCTTACGGCAAAGAAGACTCGCGAAACTCGTCTCAGGCCACTGAAACTCCTTGAATATCACTCCTAGGACTCTATGGAAGGCATTCTCACCACCTTCTTCCCTTGTGGCACTTTCTGGCGCTTTTGGACCTAGGTTCCAGTTTTGGTCTCTTTTGGTCCCCTTTTGCTTAATGTCAAAGGAAGATGTGCGAAACTCGTCTCAGACCACTGAAACTCCTTGAATATCTCTCCTAGGACTCTATGAAAGGCTTTCTCAGCCCTTTTCCCGTTCAGGCACTTTCTGGCGCCTCTGGACCCATGTTCTAGTTTTGGTTTCTTTTGGTCCTCTTTTGCTTATCGGCAAAGGAAGATGTGCGAAACTTGTCTGAGGCCACTGAAACTCCTTGAATATCACTCCTAGGACTCTATGGAAGGCTTTCTCACCCCCTTCTCCCATTCTGGCACTTTCTGGCGCTTTTGGACCCAAGTTCCAGTTTTGGTCTCTTTTGGTCCCCTTTTGCTTAATGTCAAAGGAAGATGTGCGAAACTCGTCTCAGGCCACTGAAACTCCTTGAATATCACTCCTAGGACTCTATGAAAGGCTTTCTCACCCCTTCTCCCGTTCTGGCACTTTCTGGCGCCTTTGAACCCAAGTTCCAGTTTTGGTCTCTTTTGGTCCCCTTTTGCTTAATGGCAAAGGAAGATGTGCGAAACTCGTCTCAGACCACTGAAACTCCTTGAATATCACTCCTAGGTCTCTATGGAAGGCTTTCTCACCCCTTCTCCCGTTCTGGCACTTTCTGGCGCATTTGGACCCAAGTTGCAGTTTTGGTCTCTTTTGGTCCCCTTTTGCTTAATAACAAGGGAAGATGTGCGAAACTCATCTTTGGCCACTGAAACTCCTTGAATATCACTCCTAGGACTCTATGGAAGGCTTTCTCACCGCCTTCTCCCATTCTGGCACTTTCTGGCGCCTTTGGACCCAAGTTGCAGTTTTGGTCTCTTTTGGTGCCCTTTTGCTTAATAGCAAGGGAAGATGTGCGAAACTCGTCTCAGGCCACTGAAACTCCTTGAATATCACTCCTAGGACTCTATGAAAGGCTTTCTCACCCCTTCTCCCGTTCTGGCACTTTCTGGCGCCTTTGGACCCAAGTTCCAGTTTTGGTCTCTTTTGGTCCCCTTTTGCTTAATGGCAAAGGAAGATGTGCGAAACTCGTCTCAGACCACTGAAACTCCTTGAATATCACTCCTAGTACTCTATGAAAGGCTTTCTCACCCCTTCTCCCGTTCTGGCACTTTCTGGCGCCTTTGGACCCAAGTTGCAGTTTTGGTCTCTTTTGGTCCCCTTTTGCTTATGGCAAAGGAAGATGTGCGAAACTCGTCTCAGGCCACTGAAACTCCTTGAATATCACTCCTAGGACTCTATGGAAGGCTTTCTCACCCCTTCTCCCGTTCTGGCACTTTCTGGCGCCTTTGGACCCAAGTTCAGTTTTGGTCTCTTTTGGTCCCCTTTTGCTTAATGGCAAAGGAAGATGTGCGAAACTCGTCTCAGGCCACTGAAACTCCTTGAATATCACTCCTAGGACTCTATGGAAGGCTTTCTCACCCCTTCTCCCGTTCTGGCACTTTCTGGCGCCTTTGGACCCAAGTTCAGTTTTGGTCTCTTTTGGTCCCCTTTTGCTTAATGGCAAAGGAAGATGTGCGAAACTCGTCTCAGGCCACTGAAACTCCTTGAATATCACTCCTAGGACTCTATGGAAGGCTTTCTCACCCCTTCTCCCTTCTGGCACTTTCTGGCGCCTTTGGACCCAAGTTCCAGTTTTGGTCTCTTTTGGTCCCTTTTGCTTAATGGCAAAGGAAGATGTGCGAAACTCGTCTCAGGCCACTGAAACTCCTTGAATATCACTCCTAGGACTCTATGGAAGGCTTTCTCACCCCTTCTCCCTTCTGGCACTTTCTGGCGCCTTTGGACCCAAGTTCCAGTTTTGGTCTCTTTTGGTCCCTTTTGCTTATGGCAAAGGAAGATGTGCGAAACTCGTCTCAGGCCACTGAAACTCCTTGAATATCACTCCTAGGACTCTATGGAAGGCTTTCTCACCCCTTTTCCTTCCTGGCACTTTCTGGCGCCTTTGGACCCAAGTTCTAGTTTTGTCTCTTTTGGTCCCCTTTTTGCTTACGGCAAAGGAAGATGCGAAACTCGTCTCAGGCACTGAAACTCCTTGAATATCACTCCTAGGACTCTATGGAAGGCTTTCTCACCCCTTCCCCATTCTGGCACTTTCTGGCGCCTTTGGACCAAGTTCAGTTTTGGTCTCTTTTGGTCCCTTTTGCTTATACGCAAGGAAGATGTGCGAAACTCGTCTCAGGCCACTGAAACTCTTGAATATCACTCCTAGGACTCTATGAAAGGCTTTCTCACCCCCTTCTCCCTTCTGGCACTTTCTGGCGCCTTTGGACCCAAGTTCAGTTTTGGTCTCTTTTGGTCCCCTTTTGCTTAATGCAAGGAAGATGTGCGAAACTGTCTCAGGCCACTGAAACTCCTTGAATATCACTCCTAGGACTCTATGGAAGGCTTTCTCACCCCTTCTCCCGTTCTGGCACTTTCTGGCGCCTTTGGACCCAAGTTCCAGTTTTGGTCTCTTTTGGTCCCCTTTTGCTTAACGGCAAAGGAAGATGTGCGAAACTGTCTCAGGCCACTGAAACTCCTTGAATATCACTCCTAGGACTCTATGGAAGGCTTTCTCACCCCCTTCTCCCATTCTGGCACTTTCTGGCGCCTTTGGACCCAAGTTCCAGTTTTGGTCTCTTTTGGTCCCCTTTTGCTTAATGGCAAAGGAAGATGTGCGAAACTCGTCTCAGGCCACTGAAACTCCTTGAATATCACTCCTAGGACTCTATGGAAGGCTTTCTCACCCCTTCTCCCGTTCTGGCACTTTCTGGCGCCTTTGGACCCAAGTTCCAGTTTTGGTCTCTTTTGGTCCCCTTTTGCTTATGGCAAAGGAAGATGTGCGAAACTCGTCTAGGCCACTGAAACTCCTTGAATATCACTCCTAGGACTCTATGGAAGGCTTTCTCACCCCTTCTCCCGTTCTGGCACTTTCTGGCGCTTTTGGACCCAGTTTAGTTTTGGTCTCTTTTGGTCCCTTTTGCTTACTGGCAAAGGGAAGATGTGCGAAACTTGTCTCAGGCCACTGAAACTCCTTGAATATCACTCCTAGGACTCTATGGAAGGCTTTCTCACCCCTTCTCCCTTCTGGCACTTTCTGGCGCCTTTGGACCCAAGTTCAGTTTTGGTCTCTTTTGGTCCCCTTTTGCTTACGGCAAAGGAAGACTGTGCGAAACTCGTCTCAGGCCACTGAAACTCCTTGAATATCACTCCTAGGACTCTATGGAAGGCTTTCTCACCCTTCTCCCATTCTGGCACTTTCTGGCGCCTTTGGACCCAAGTTCTAAGTTTTTGGTCTCTTTTGGTCCCCTTTTTGGCTTACTGCAAAGGAAGATGTGCGAAACTCGTCTCAGGCCACTGAAACTCCTTGAATATCACTCCCTAGGACTCTATGGAAAGGCTTCTCACCCCTTCTCCCGTTCTGGCACTTTCTGGCGCTTTGGACCCAAGTTCCAGTTTTGGTCTCTTTTGGTCCCCTTTTGCTTATGGCAAGGAAGATGTGCGAAACTCGTCTCAGCCACTGAAACTCCTTGAATATCACTCCTAGGACTCTATGAAGGCTTTCTCACCCCCTTCTCCCGTTCTGGCACTTTCTGGCGCCTTTGGACCAAGTTCCAGTTTTGGTCTCTTTTGGTCCCTTTTGTTTAATGGCAAAGGAAGATGTGCGAAACTCGTCTCAGGCACTGAAACTCCTTGAATATCATTCTAGGACTCTATGAAAGGCTTTCTCACCCCTTCTCCCGTTCTGGCACTTTCTGGCGCCTTTGGACCCAAGTTCAGTTTTGGTCTCTTTTGGTCCCCTTTTGCTTAATGGCAAAGGAAGATGTGCGAAACTCGTCTCAGGCCACTGAAACTCCTTGAATATCACTCCTAGGACTCTATGAAAGGCTTTCTCACCCCTTTCTCCCTTCTGGCACTTTCTGGCGCCTTTGGACCCAAGTTCAGTTTTGGTCTCTTTTGGTCCCCTTTTGCTTACGCAAAGGAAGATGTGCGAAACTTGTCTCAGGCCACTGAAACTCCTTGAATATCACTCCTAGGACTCTATGGAAGGCTTTCTCACCCCTTCTCCCATTCTGGCACTTTCTGGCGCTTTTGGACCCAAGTTCCAGTTTTGGTCTCTTTTGGTCCCCTTTTGCTTAATGTCAAAGGAAGATGTGCGAAACTCGTCTCAGGCCACTGAAACTCCTTGAATATCACTCCTAGGACTCTATGGAAGGCTTTCTCACCCCTTCTCCCGTTCTGGCACTTTCTGGCGCCTTTGGACCCAAGTTCCAGTTTTGGTCTCTTTTGGTCCCCTTTTGCTTAATGGCAAAGGAAGATGTGCGAAACTCGTCTCAGCCACTGAAACTCCTTGAATATCACTCCTAGGACTCTATGAAAGGCTTTCCACCCCTTCTCCCGTTCTGGCACTTTCTGGCGCCTTTGGACCAAGTTCAGTTTTGGTCTCTTTTGGTCCCCTTTGCTTAATGCAAGGAAGATGTGCGAAACTCGTCTAGGCCACTGAAACTCCTTGATATCACTCCTAGGACTCTATGAAGGCTTTCTCACCCCTTCTCCCTTGGCACTTTCTGGCGCCTTTGGACCCAAGTTCAGTTTTGGTCTCTTTTGGTCCCCTTTTGCTTAATGCAAAGGAAGATGTGCGAAACTCGTCTCAGCACTGAAACTCCTTGAATATCACTCCTAGGACTCTATGAAAGGCTTTCTCACCCCTTCTCCCGTTCTGGCACTTTCTGGCGCCTTTGGACCCAAGTTCAGTTTTGGTCTCTTTTGGTCCCTTTTGCTTAATGGCAAAGGAAGATGTGCGAAACTCGTCTCAGAGCACTGAAACTCCTTGAATATCACTCCTAGACTCTATGAAAGGCTTTCTCACCCCTTCTCCGTTCTGGCACTTTCTGGCGCTTTGGACCCAAGTTCTAGTTTTGGTCTCTTTTGGTCCCCTTTTGCTTACCGGCAAAGGAAGATGTGCGAAACTGTCTAGGCCACTAAACTCCTTGAATATCACTCTAGGACTCTATGGAAGGCTTCTCACCCCTTCTCCCGTTCTGGCACTTTCTGGCGCCTTTGGACCCAAGTTCAGTTTTGGTCTCTTTTGGTCCCCTTTTGCTTATGGAAAGGAAGATGTGCGAAACTCGTCTCAGCCACTGAAACTCCTTGAATATCACTCCTAGGACTCTATGAAGCTTTCTCACCCCTTCTCCCGTTCTGGCACTTTCTGGCGCTTTGGACCAAGTTCAGTTTTGGTCTCTTTTGGTCCCCTTTTGCTTAATGGCAAAGGAAGATGTGCGAAACTCGTCTCAGGCACTGAAACTCCTTGAATATCACTCCTAGGACTCTATGGAAGGCTTTCTCACCCTTCTCCCTTCTGCACTTTCTGGCGCCTTTGGACCCAAGTTTCAGTTTTGGTCTCTTTTGGCCCCTTTTGCTTATGCAAAGGGAAGATGTGCGAAACTCGTCTCAGGCCACTGAAACTCCTTGAATATCACTCCTAGGACTCTATGGAAGGCTTTCTCACCCTTCTCCCTTCTGGCACTTTCTGGCGCCTTTGGACCAGTTCATTTTTGGTCTCTTTTGGTCCCTTTTGCTTACGGCAAAGGAAGACTTGCGAAACTCGTCTCAGGCCACTGAACTCCTTGAATATCACTCCTAGGACTCTATGGAAGGCTTTCTCACCCCTTCTCCCATTCTGGCAACTTTCTGGCGCTTTTGGACCCAAGTTCCAGTTTTGGTCTCTTTTGGTCCCCTTTTGCTTAATGTCAAAGGAAGATGTGCGAAACTCGTCTCAGGCCACTGAAACTCCTTGAATATCACTCCTAGGACCTCTATGGAAGGCTTTTCCACCCCCTTCTCTCCTTCTGGCACTTTCTGGCGCCTTTGGCCCAAGTTCAGTTTTGGTCTCTTTTGGTCCCCTTTTGCTTAGGCAAAGGAAGATGTGCGAAACTCGTCTCAGGCCACTGAAACTCCTTGAATATCACTCCTAGGACTCTATGGAAGGCTTTTCTCACCCCCTTCTCCCGTTCTGGCACTTTCTGGCGCCTTTGGACCCAAGTTCCAGTTTTGGTCTCTTTTTGGTCCCCTTTTGCTATAGCAAGGGAAGATGTGCGAAACTCGTCTCAGGCCACTGAAACTCCTTGAATATCACTCCTAGGACTCTATGGAAGGCTTTCTCACCCTTCTCCATTCTGGCACTTTCTGGCGCTTTGGACCCAAGTTCAGTTTTGGTCTCTTTTGGTCCCCTTTTGCTTACGGCAAAGGAAGATGTGCGAAACTCGTCTCAGGCCACTGAAACTCCTTGAATATCACTCCTAGGACTCTATGGAAGGCTTTCTCACCCCTTCTCCCTTCTGGCACTTTCTGGCGCTTTGGACCAAGTTCAGTTTTGGTCTCTTTTGGTCCCTTTTGCTTACGGCAAAGGAAGATGTGCGAAACTCGTCTCAGGCCACTGAACTCCTTGAATATCACTCCTAGGACTCTATGGAAGGCTTTCTCACCCCTTCTCCCGTTCTGGCACTTTCTGGCGCTTTGGACCCAAGTTCAAGTTTTGGTCTCTTTTGGTCCCCTTTTGCTTACGGCAAGGAAGATGTGCGAAACTCGTCTCAGGCCACTGAAACTCCTTGAATATCACTCCTAGGACTCTATGAAGGCTTTCTCACCCCTTCTCCCGTTCTGGCACTTTCTGGCGCCTTTGGACCCAAGTTCCAGTTTTGGTCTCTTTTGGTCCCCTTTTGCTTAATGGCAAAGGAAGATGTGCGAAACTCGTCTCAGGCCACTGAAACTCCTTGAATATCACTCCTAGGACTCTATGAAAGGCTTTCTCACCCCTTCTCCCGTTCTGGCACTTTCTGGCGCCTTTGGACCCAAGTTCCAGTTTTGGTCTCTTTTGGTCCCTTTTGCTTATGGCAAAGGAAGATGTGCGAAACTCGTCTCAGGCCACTGAAACTCCTTGAATATCACTCCTAGGACTCTATGGAAGGCTTTTCTCACCCCTTCTCCCGTCTGGCACTTTCTGGCGCCTTTGGACCCAAGTTCCAGTTTTGGTCTCTTTTGTCCCTTTTGCTTAATGGCAAGGAAGATGTGCGAAACTCGTCTCAGGACACTGAAACTCCTTGAATATCACTCCTAGGACTCTAATGGAAGGCTTTCTCACCCCTTCTCCCGTTCTGGCATTTCTGGCGCCTTTGGACCCAAGTTCCAGTTTTGGTCTCTTTTGGTCCCCTTTTGCTTATGGCAAAGGAAGATGTGCGAAACTCGTCTCAGGCCACTGAAACTCCTTGAATATCACTCCTAGGACTCTATGGAAGGCTTTTCACCCCTTCTCCGTTCTGGCACTTTCTGGCGCCTTTGGACCCAAGTTCAGTTTTGGTCTTTTTGGTCCCTTTTGCTTAATAAAGGAAGATGTGCGAAACTCGTCTCAGGCCACTGAAACTCCTTGAATATCACTCCTAGGATCTATGAAGGCTTTCTCACCCTTTCTCCCTTCTGGCACTTTCTGGCGCTTTGGACCCAAGTTCCATTTTGGTCTCTTTTGGTCCCTTTTGCTTACGGCAAAGGAAGATGTGCGAAACTCGTCTCAGGCCACTGAAATCCTTGAATATCACTCCTAGGACTCTATGGAAGGCTTTCTCACCCTTTCTCCTTCTGGCACTTTTGGGCTTTGGACCCAAGTTCCAGTTTTGGTCTCTTTTGGTCTTTTGCTTATGCAAAGGAAGATGTCGAACTGTCTAGGCCACTGAAACTCTTGAATATCATCCTAGGACTCTATGGAAGGCTTTCTACCCCTTCTCCCGTTCTGGCACTTTCTGGCGCTTTGGACCCAGTTCCAGTTTTGGTCTCTTTTGGTCCCTTTTGCTTACCGCAAAGGAAGATGTGCGAAACTGTCTCAGGCCACTGAAACTCCTTGAATATCACTCCTAGGACTCTATGGAAGGCTTTCTCACCCCTTCTCCCTTCTGGCACTTTCTGGCGCCTTTGGACCCAAGTTCCAAGTTTTGGTCTCTTTTGGTCCCCTTTTGCTTACGGCAAAGGAAGATGTGCGAAACTCGTCTCAGGCCACTGAAATCCTTGAATATCACTCCTAGGACTCTATGGAAGGCTTTCTCACCCCTTCTCCCCTTCTGGCACTTTCTGGCGCCTTTGGACCCAAGTTCAGTTTTGGTCTCTTTTGGTCCCTTTTGCTTACAGCAAAGGAAGATGTGCGAAACTCGTCTCAGGCCACTAAACTCCTTGAATATCACTCCCTAGGACTCTATGAAGGCTTTCTCACCCTTCCCATTCTGCACTTTCTGGCGCTTTGGACCCAGTTCAGTTTTGGTCTCTTTTGGTCCCCTTTTGCTTACGGCAAAGGAAGATGTGCGAAACCGTCTCAGGCCACTGAAACTCCTTGAATATCACTCCTAGGATCTATGGAAGGCTTTCTCACCCTTCTCCCCTTCTGGCACATTCGCGCCTTTGGACCCAAGTTCCATTTTGGTCTCTTTTGGTCCCCTTTTGCTTATGGCAAAGGAAGATGTGCGAAACTCGTCTCAGGCCACTGAAACTCCTTGAATATACTCCTAGGACTCTATGAAGGCTTTTCTCACCCCTCTCCCTTCTGGCACTTTCTGGCGCCTTTGGACCCAAGTTCAGTTTTGGTCTCTTTTGGTCCCTTTTGCTTACCGGCAAAGGAAGATGTGCGAAACTCGTCTCAGGCCACTGAACTCCTTGAATATCACTCCTAGGACTCTATGGAAGGCTTTCTCACCCCTTCTCCCATTCTGGCACTTTCTGGCGCCTTTGGGACCCAAGTTCAGTTTTGGTCTCTTTTGGTCCCCTTTTGCTTATGCAAAGGAAGATGTGTGAAACTCGTCTCAGCCACTGAAACTCCTTGAATATCACTCCTAGGACCTATGGAAGGCTTTCTCACCCTTCTCCCGTTCTGGCACTTCTGGCGCCTTTGGACCCAAGTTCCAGTTTTGGTCTCTTTTGGTCCCCTTTTGCTTACGGCAAAGGAAGATGTGCGAACTCGTCTCAGCCACTGAAACTCCTTGAATATCATCCTAGGACTCTATGGAAAGGCTTTCTCACCCCTTCTCCCGATTCTGGCACTTTCTGGCCTTTGGACCCAAGTTCTAGTTTTGGTCTCTTTTGGTCCCCTTTTGCTTAATGCAAAGGAAGATGTGGAAACTCGTCTCAGGCCACTGAAACTCCTTGAATATCACTCCTAGGACTCTATGAAGGCTTTCTCACCCCCTTCTCCCTTCTGGCACTTTCTGGCGGCTTTGGACCAAGTTCCAGTTTTGGTCTCTTTTGGTCCCCTTTTGCTTATCGGCAAAGGAAGATGTGCGAAACTCGTCTCAGGCCACTGAACTCCTTGAATATCACTCCTAGGACTCATGGAAGGCTTTCTCACCCTTCTCCCTTCTGGCACTTTCTGGCGCCTTTGGACCCAAGTTCAGTTTTGGTCTCTTTTGGTCCCCTTTTGCTTACGGCAAAGGAAGATGTGCGAAACTCGTCTCAGGCCACTGAAACTCCTTGAATATCACTCCTAGGACTCATGGAAGGCTTTCTCACCCCTTCTCCCTTCTGGCACTTTCTGGCGCCTTTGGACCCAAGTTCCAGTTTTGGTCTCTTTTGGTCCCCTTTTGCTTAAGGCAAAGGAAGATGTGCGAAACTCGTCTCAGGCCACTGAAACTCCTTGAATATCACTCCTAGGACTCTATGGAAGGCTTTCTCACCCCTTCTCCCTTCTGGCACTTTCTGGCGCCTTTGGACCCAAGTTCCAGTTTTGGTCTCTTTTGGTCCCCTTTTGCTTATGCAAAGGAAGATGTGCGAAACTCGTCTCAGGCCACTGAAACTCCTTGAATATCACTCCTAGGACTCTATGGAAGGCTTTCTCACCCCTTCTCCCTTCTGGCACTTTCTGGCGCTTTGGACCCAAGTTCT
This sequence comes from Abrus precatorius, assembly GCF_003935025.1. Taxonomy (NCBI): domain Eukaryota; kingdom Viridiplantae; phylum Streptophyta; class Magnoliopsida; order Fabales; family Fabaceae; genus Abrus; species Abrus precatorius. The sequence goes on from NW_020874420.1 coordinate 14,535, forward strand.
AGTTTTGGTCTCTTTTGGTCCCTTTTGCTTAACGCAAAGGAAGATGTGCGAACTTGTCTCAGGCCACTGAACTCCTTGAATATCACTCCTAGGACTCTATGGAAGGCTTTCTCACCCTTCTCCCTTCTGGCACTTTCTGGCGCCTTTGACCCAAGTTCCAGTTTTGGTCTCTTTTGGTCCCTTTTGCTTAATGGCAAAGGGAAGATGTGCGAAACTCGTCTCAGGCACTGAAACTCCTTGAATATCACTCCTAGGACTCTATGGAAGGCTTTCTCACCCCTTTCTCCCGTTCTGGCACTTTCTGGCGCCTTTGGACCCAAGTTCTAGTTTTGGTCTCTTTTGGTCCCTTTTGCTTATGGCAAAGGAAGATGTGCGAAACTCGTCTCAGCACTGAAACTCCTTGAATATCACTCCTAGGACTCTATGGAAGGCTTTCTCACCTTCTTCCCCATTCTGGCACTTTCTGGCGCTTTGGACCAAGTTTCCAGTTTTGGTCTCTTTTGGTCCCCTTTTGCTTAATGGCAAAGGAAGATGTGCGAACTCGTCTCAGGCCACTGAAACTCCTTGAATATACTCTAGGACTCTATGGAAGGCTTTCTCACCCCTTCTCCCGTTCTGGCACTTTCTGGCGCTTTGGACCCAAGTTCCAGTTTTGGTCTCTTTTGGTCCCTTTTGCTTAATGGCAAAGAAGATGTGCGAAACTCGTCTCAGGCCACTGAAACTCCTTGAATATCACTCCTAGGACTCTATGAAGGCTTTCTCACCCCTTTTCCCTTCTGGCACTTTCTGGCGCTTTGGACCCAGTTCAGTTTTGGTCTCTTTTGGTCCCTTTTTGCTTACGGCAAAGGAAGATGTGCGAAACTGTCTCAGGCCACTGAAACTCCTTGAATATCACTCCTAGGACTCATGGAAGGCTTTCTCACCCCTTCTCCCTTCTGGCACTTTCTGGCGCTTTGGACCCAAGTTCCAGTTTTGGTCTCTTTTGGTCCCCTTTTGCTTAATGCAAGGAAGATGTGCGAAACTTGTCTCAGGCCACTGAAACTCTTGAATATCACTCCTAGACTCTATGGAAGGCTTTCTCACCCCTTCTCCCGTTCTGGCACTTTCTGGCGCCTTTGGACCCCAAGTTCTAGTTTTGGTCTCTTTTGGTCCCCTTTTGCTTACCGGCAAAGGAAGACGTGCGAAACTCGTCTCAGGCCACTGAAACTCCTTGAATATCACTCCTAGGACTCAATGGAAGGCTTTCTCACCACCTTCTCCCCTTCTGGCACTTTCTGGCGCCTTTGGACCCAAGTTCCAGTTTTGGTCTCTTTTGGTCCCCTTTTGCTTACCGGCAAAGGAAGACGTGCGAAACTCGTCTCAGGCCACTGAAACTCCTTGAATATCACTCCTAGGACTCTATGAAAGGCTTTCTACCCCTTCTCCCATTCTGGCACTTTCTGGCGCCTTTGGAACCAAGTTTCAGTTTTGGGTCTCTTTTTGGTCCCCTTTTGCTTAAGCAAGGGAAGATGTGCGAAACTCGTCTCAGGCCACTGAAATCCTTGAATATCACTCCTAGGACTCTATGAAGGCTTTCTCACCCCTTCTCCCGTTCTGGCCTTCTGGCGCCTTTGACCCAAGTTCCAGTTTTGGTCTTTTTGGTCCCTTTTGCTTAGGAAAGGAAGATGTGCGAAACTCGTCTCAGGCCACTGAACTCCTTGAATATCACTCCTAGGTACTCTATGAAGGCTTTCTCACCCCTTCTCCCGTTCTGCACTTTCTGGCCTTTGGACCCAAGTTCAGTTTTGGTCTCTTTTGGTCCCTTTTGCTTACTGGCAAGGGAAGATGTGCGAAACTTGTCTAGGCCACTGAAACTCCTTGAAATATCACTCCTAGGACTCAATGGAAGGCATTCTCACCACCTTCTCCCTTCTGGCACTTTCTGGCGCCTTTGGACCCAAGTTCCAGTTTTGGTCTCTTTTGGTCCCCTTTTGCTTAATGGCAAGGAAGATGTGCGAAACTCGTCTCAGGCCACTGAAACTCCTTGAATATCACTCCTAGGACTCTATGAAAGGCTTTCTCACCCCTTCTCCCGTTCTGGCACTTTCTGGCGCCTTTGGACCCAAGTTCCAGTTTTGGTCTCTTTTGGTCCCCTTTTGCTTAATGGCAAAGGAAGATGTGCGAAACTCGTCTCAGGCCACTGAAACTCCTTGAATATCACTCCTAGGACTCTATGAAAGGCTTTCTCACCCCTTCTCCCGTTCTGGCACTTTCTGGCGCCTTTGGACCCAAGTTCCAGTTTTGGTCTCTTTTGGTCCCCTTTTGCTTAATGGCAAGGAAGATGTGCGAAACTTGTCTCAGGCCACTGAAACTCCTTGAATATCACTCCTAGGACTCTATGGAAGGCTTTCTCACCCCTTCTCCCCTTCTGGCACTTTCTGGCGCTTTTGGACCCAAGTTCAGTTTTGGTCTCTTTTGGTCCCTTTTGCTTAATGGCAAAGGAAGTGTGCGAAACTCGTCTCAGGCCACTGAACTCCTTGAATATCACTCCTAGGACTTATGGAAAGGCTTTTCTCACCCCTTCTCCCTTTCTGGCACTTTCTGGCGCCTTTGGACCCAAGTTCAGTTTTGGTCTCTTTTGGTCCCTTTTGCTTACCGCAAAGGAAGATGTGCGAAACTCGTCTCAGGCCACTGAAACTCCTTGAATATCACTCCTAGGACTCATGAAGGCTTCTCACCCCTTCTCCCTTCTGGCACTTTCTGGCCGCTTTGGACCCAAGTTCAGTTTTGGTCTCTTTTGGTCCCCTTTTGCTTAAGGCAAAGGAAGATGTGCGAAACTCGTCTCAGGCCACTGAAACTCCTTGAATATCACTCCTAGGACTCTATGAAGGCTTTCTCACCCCTTCTCCCCGTTCTGGCACTTTCTGGCGCCTTTGGACCCAAGTTCCAGTTTTGGTCTCTTTTGGTCCCCTTTTGCTTAAGGCAAAGGAAGAGTGCGAAACTCGTCTCAGGCCACTGAAACTCCTTGAATATCACTCCTAGGACTCTATGAAGGCTTTCTCACCCCTTCTCCCATTCTGGCACTTTCTGGCGCCTTTGGACCAAGTTCCTAGTTTTCGTCTCTTTTGGTCCCCTTTTGCTTAATGGCAAAGGAAGACGTGCGAAACTCGTCTCAGGCCACTGAAACTCCTTGAATATCACTCCTAGGACTCTATGGAAGGCTTTCTCACCCCCTTCTCCCCTTCTGGCACTTTCTGGCGCCTTTGACCCAGTTCCAGTTTTGGTCTCTTTTGGTCCCCTTTTGCTTACCGGCAAAGGGAAGACGTGCGAAACTCGTCTCAGGCCACTGAAACTCCTTGAATATCACTCCTAGGACTCATGGAAGGCTTTCTCACCCCCTTCTCCCTTCTGGCACTTTCTGGCGCTTTGGACCCAAGTTCCAGTTTTGGTCTCTTTTGGTCCCTTTTGCTTACCGGCAAAGGAAGACGTGCGAAACTCGTCTCAGCCACTGAAACTCCTTGAATATCACTCCTAGACTCAAGGAAGGCTTTCTCACCACCTCTCTCCTTCTGGCACTTCTGGCGCTTTGGACCCAAGTTCCAGTTTTGGTCTCTTTTGGTCCCCTTTTGCTTAATGCAAAGGAAAATGTGCGAAACTCGTCTCAGCCACTGAAACTCCTTGATATCACTCCTAGGACTCTATGGAAGGCTTTCTCACCCCTTCTCCCTTCTGGCACTTTCTGGCGCTTTGGACCCAAGTTCAGTTTTGGTCTCTTTTGGTCCCTTTTGCTTACGGCAAAGGAAGATGTGCGAAACTCGTCTCAGGCCACTGAAACTCCTTGAATATCACTCCTAGGACTCTATGGAAGGCTTTCTCACCCCTTCTCCCGTTCTGGCACTTTCTGGCGCCTTTGGACCCAAGTTCCAGTTTTGGTCTCTTTTGGTCCCCTTTTGCTTAACGGCAAAGGAAGATGTGCGAAACTCGTCTCAGGCCACTGAAACTCCTTGAATATCACTCCTAGGACTCTATGGAAAGGCTTTCTCACCCTTTCCCGTTCTGGCACTTTCTGGCGCCTTTGGACCCAGTTCCAGTTTTGGTCTCTTTTGGTCCCCTTTTGCTTATGGCAAAGGAAGATGTGCGAAACTGTCTCAGGCCACTGAAACTCCTTGAATATCACTCCTAGGACTCAATGGAAGGCTTTCTCACCACCTTCTCCCTTCTGGCACTTTCTGGCGCCTTTGGACCCAAGTTCAGTTTTGGTCTCTTTTGGTCCCCTTTTGCTTAATGCAAAGGAAGATGTGCGAAACTCGTCTCAGGCCACTGAAACTCCTTGAATATCACTCCTAGGACTCTATGGAAGGCTTTCTCACCCCTTCTCCCGTTCTGGCACTTTCTGGCGCCTTTGGACCCAAGTTCCAGTTTTGGTCTCTTTTGGTCCCCTTTTGCTTAATGGCAAAGGAAGATGTGCGAAACTCGTCTCAGGCCACTGAAACTCCTTGAATATCACTCCTAGGACTCTATGAAAGGCTTTCTCACCCCTTCTCCCGTTCTGGCACTTTCTGGCGCCTTTGGACCCATGTTCTAGTTTTGGTCTCTTTTGGTCCCCTTTTGCTTACCGGCAAAGGAAGATGTGCGAAACTCGTCTCAGGCCACTGAAACTCCTTGAATATCACTCCTAGGACTCAATGGAAGGCTTTCTCACCACCTTCTCCCTTCTGGCACTTTCTGGCGCTTTTGGACCCAAGTTCCAGTTTTGGTCTCTTTTGGTCCCTTTTGCTTACGGCAAAGGAAGATGTGCGAAACTGTCTCAGGCCACTGAAACTCCTTGAATATCACTCCTAGGACTCAATGGAAGGCATTCTCACCACCTTCTCCCCTTCTGGCACTTTCTGGCGCTTTTGGACCCAAGTTCCAGTTTTGGTCTCTTTTGGTCCCCTTTTGCTTAATGCAAGGAAGATGTGCGAAACTCGTCTCAGGCCACTGAAACTCCTTGAATATCACTCCTAGGACTCTATGGAAGGCTTTCTCACCCCTTCTCCCGTTCTGGCACTTT
>NW_020874422.1:0-2500 GCF_003935025.1 Abrus precatorius
GCAGAAAAACGCACCAGGAGGGCACCATGGTGCATAAAAACGCACCAAGTAGGCACCAGGGTGCATAAAAACGCACCAGGAGGGCACCAGGGTGCGAAAAACGCACCAGGTAGGCACCATGGTGCATAAAAACGCACCAGGAGGGCACCATGGTGCATAAAAACGCACCAGGAGGGCACCAGGGTGCGAAAAACGCACCAGGAGGGCACCATGGTGCATAAAAACGCACCAGGAGGGCACCAGGGTGCATAAAAACGCACCAGGAGGGCACCATGGTGCATAAAAACGCACCAGGAGGGCACCAGGGTGCGAAAAACGCACCAGGAGGGCACCATGGTGCATAAAAACGCACCAGGAGGGCACCAGGGTGCATAAAAACGCACCAGGAGGGCACCAGGGTGCATAAAAACGCACCAGGAGGGCACCAGGGTGCGAAAAACGCACCAGGAGGGCACCATGGTGCATAAAAACGCACCAAGTAGGCACCAGGGTGCATAAAAACGCACCAGGAGGGCACCAGGGTGCATAAAAACGCACCAGGAGGGCACCAGGGTGCGAAAAACGCACCAAGAGGGCACCATGGTGCGAAAAACGCACCAAGAGGGCACCATGGTGCATAAAAACGCACCAGGAGGGCACCAGGGTGCATAAAAACGCACCAGGAGGGCACCAGGGTGCATAAAACGCACCAGGAGGGCACCAGGGTGCGTAAAAACGCACCAGGAGGGCACCATGGTGCATAAAAACGCACCAAGTAGGCACCAGGGTGCATAAAAACGCACCAGGAGGGCACCAGGGTGCATAAAAACGCACCAGGAGGGCACCAGGGTGCATAAAAACGCACCAGGAGGGCACCAGGGTGCGAAAAACGCACCAAGAGGGCACCATGGTGCATAAAAACGCACCAAGAGGGCACCATGGTGCGAAAAAACGCACCAAGAGGGCACCATGGTGCATAAAAACGCACCAAGAGGGCACCAGGGTGCGAAAAACGCACCAGGAGGGCACCATGGTGCATAAAAACGCACCAGGAGGGCACCATGGTGCATAAAAACGCACCAGGAGGGCACCATGGTGCATAAAAACGCACCAGGAGGGCACCATGGTGCATAAAAACGCACCAAGTAGGCACCAGGGTGCAGAAAAACGCACCAGGAGGGCACCAGGGTGCGAAAAACGCACCAGGTAGGCACCATGGTGCAGAAAAACGCACCAGGTAGGCACCATGGTGCAGAAAAACGCACCAGGAGGGCACCAGGGTGCAGAAAAACGCACCAGGAGGGCACCATGGTGCATAAAAACGCACCAAGTAGGCACCAGGGTGCATAAAAACGCACCAGGAGGGCACCAGGGTGCGAAAAACGCACCAGGTAGGCACCATGGTGCATAAAAACGCACCAGGAGGGCACCATGGTGCATAAAAACGCACCAGGAGGGCACCAGGGTGCGAAAAACGCACCAGGAGGGCACCATGGTGCATAAAACGCACCAGGAGGGCACCAGGGTGCATAAAAACGCACCAGGAGGGCACCATGGTGCATAAAAACGCACCAGGAGGGCACCAGGGTGCGAAAAACGCACCAGGAGGGCACCATGGTGCATAAAAACGCACCAGGAGGGCACCAGGGTGCATAAAAACGCACCAGGAGGGCACCAGGGTGCATAAAAACGCACCAGGAGGGCACCAGGGTGCGAAAAACGCACCAGGAGGGCACCATGGTGCATAAAAACGCACCAAGTAGGCACCAGGGTGCATAAAAACGCACCAGGAGGGCACCAGGGTGCATAAAAACGCACCAGGAGGGCACCAGGGTGCGAAAAACGCACCAAGAGGGCACCATGGTGCATAAAAACGCACCAAGAGGGCACCATGGTGCGAAAAACGCACCAAGAGGGCACCATGGTGCGAAAAACGCACCAAGAGGGCACCATGGTGCATAAAAACGCACCATGAGGGCACCAGGGTGCGAAAAACGCACCAGGAGGGCACCATGGTGCATAAAAACGCACCAGGAGGGCACCATGGTGCATAAAAACGCACCAGGAGGGCACCATGGTGCATAAAAACGCACCAGGAGGGCACCATGGTGCATAAAAACGCACCAAGTAGGCACCAGGGTGCATAAAAACGCACCAGGAGGGCACCAGGGTGCATAAAAACGCACCAGGAGGGCACCAGGGTGCGTAAAAACGCACCAAGTAGGCACCATGGTGCATAAAAACGCACCAGGAGGGCACCAGGGTGCATAAAAACGCACCAGGAGGGCACCAGGGTGCATAAAAACGCACCAGGAGGGCACCAGGGTGCATAAAAACGCACCAGGTAGGCACCAGGGTGGGCATGAAGAGGCACCATGATGGGCACCAAGAGGCACCAAGGTGGGCATCAAGGTGCACCATGGTGGGCATCAAGAGGCACCAAGGTGGGCACCAAGAGGCACCAAGGTGCACCATGGTGGGTATCAAGAGGGACCAAGGTGGGCATCAAGAGGCACCAAGG
>NW_020874422.1:12500-15000 GCF_003935025.1 Abrus precatorius
CACCAGGAGGGCACCATGGTGCATAAAAACGCACCAGGAGGGCACCATGGTGCATAAAAACGCACCAAGTAGGCACCAGGGTGCAGAAAAACGCACCAGGAGGGCACCAGGGTGCGAAAAACGCACCAGGTAGGCACCATGGTGCAGAAAAACGCACCAGGTAGGCACCATGGTGCAGAAAAACGCACCAGGAGGGCACCAGGGTGCAGAAAAACGCACCAGGAGGGCACCATGGTGCATAAAAACGCACCAAGTAGGCACCAGGGTGCATAAAAACGCACCAGGAGGGCACCAGGGTGCGAAAAACGCACCAGGTAGGCACCATGGTGCATAAAAACGCACCAGGAGGGCACCATGGTGCATAAAAACGCACCAGGAGGGCACCAGGGTGCGAAAAACGCACCAGGAGGGCACCATGGTGCATAAAAACGCACCAGGAGGGCACCAGGGTGCATAAAAACGCACCAGGAGGGCACCATGGTGCATAAAAACGCACCAGGAGGGCACCAGGGTGCGAAAAACGCACCAGGAGGGCACCATGGTGCATAAAAACGCACCAGGAGGGCACCAGGGTGCATAAAAACGCACCAGGAGGGCACCAGGGTGCATAAAAACGCACCAGGAGGGCACCAGGGTGCGAAAAACGCACCAGGAGGGCACCATGGTGCATAAAAACGCACCAAGTAGGCACCAGGGTGCATAAAAACGCACCAGGAGGGCACCAGGGTGCATAAAAACGCACCAGGAGGGCACCAGGGTGCGAAAAACGCACCAAGAGGGCACCATGGTGCATAAAAACGCACCAAGAGGGCACCATGGTGCGAAAAACGCACCAAGAGGGCACCATGGTGCGAAAAACGCACCAAGAGGGCACCATGGTGCATAAAAACGCACCATGAGGGCACCAGGGTGCGAAAAACGCACCAGGAGGGCACCATGGTGCATAAAAACGCACCAGGAGGGCACCATGGTGCATAAAAACGCACCAGGAGGGCACCATGGTGCATAAAAACGCACCAAGTAGGCACCAGGGTGCATAAAAACGCACCAGGAGGGCACCAGGGTGCATAAAAACGCACCAGGAGGGCACCAGGGTGCGAAAAACGCACCAAGTAGGCACCATGGTGCATAAAAACGCACCAGGAGGGCACCAGGGTGCATAAAAACGCACCAGGAGGGCACCAGGGTGCATAAAAACGCACCAGGAGGGCACCAGGGTGCATAAAAACGCACCAGGTAGGCACCAGGGTGGGCATGAAGAGGCACCATGATGGGCACCAAGAGGCACCAAGGTGGGCATCAAGGTGCACCATGGTGGGCATCAAGAGGCACCAAGGTGGGCACCAAGAGGCACCAAGGTGCACCATGGTGGGTATCAAGAGGGACCAAGGTGGGCATCAAGAGGCACCAAGGTGTGCATGAAGGTGCACCATGGTGGGCACCAAGAGGCACCATGGTGGGCACCAAGAGGCACCAAGGTGGGTATCAAGAGGCACCAAGGTGGGCATCAAGAGGCACCAAGGTGGGCATCAAGAGGCACCAAGGTGTGCATCAAGGTGCACCATGGTGGGCACCAAGAGGCACCATGGTGGGCACCAAGAGGCACCATGGTGGGTAGCAAGAGGCACCAAGGTGGGCACCAAGAGGCACCAAGGTGGGTATCAAGAGGCACCAAGGTGGGCATCAAGAGGCACCAAGGTGGGTATCAAGAGGCACCAAGGTGGGCATCAAGAGGCACCAAGGTGTGCATCAAGGTGCACCATGGTGGGCATCAAGAGGCACCAAGGTGGGCACCAAGAGGCACCAAGAGGCACCAAGGTGTGCATCAAGGTGCACCATGGTGGGCATCAAGAGGCACCAAGGTGGGCACCAAGAGGCACCAAGAGGCACCAAGGTGGGTATCAAGAAGCACCAAGGTGGGTATCAAGAGGCACCAAGGTGGGCATCAAGGTGCACCATGGTGCGATGATTCGGAGAAAAATTCATTATAAATCATTCCCTTGGGGAAATGTAACGAAACTTTGCAGACACATTTGGTGTTATTTTGTGTGAATGCCTGCAAAAAATCAGGTCAAAATTCGATCTCTAGGTGCCTTTTTCTATTTTCCCCGGTTTTTCATAATCTGCCGATTCAAAAATTCATTAAAAATTCATCCCTTGGAGAAAAAATCTAAAACTTTGTGGACGTGAATATATTGTGTTTGTGAGCCTCCCTGCAAAAAATCACGTCAAAATTCGATCTCTAGGTCCCGATATGGACTTATGTCTGCTCAGAAAAAAGGTATCTACTACTACAATTTTGGCTTTTGCATAATAACCTATTATAGGGGGGGGCTGCACCTCACCAACCACGCCCACAGTGGGAGGTGCGGTGCTGCCTTGGGGCCCCTCCCCCATGCTCATGCAAGTCTCCCCTCACTTGTGTGGCTTGGTTTTCCATGGCATTGGGTTTATTGATTCGTCAATTATCCAGAAACCGAATGTTGGCCGACTTCGGCCG
>NW_020874423.1:0-34534 GCF_003935025.1 Abrus precatorius
CCTAGAGTGATATTCAAGGAGTTTCAGTGGCCTGAGACGAGTTTCGCACGTCTTCCTTTGCCGGTAAGCAAAAGGGACCAAAAGAGACCAAAACTGGAACTTGGGTCCAAAGGTGCCAGAAAGTGCCAGAAGGGAGAAGGGGTGAGAAAGCCTTCATAGAGTCCTAGGAGTGATATTCAAGGAGTTTCAGTGGCCTGAGACGAGTTTCGCACATCTTCCTTTGCCGGTAAGCAAAAGGGGACCAAAAGAGACCAAAACTGGAACTTGGGTCCAAAGGCGCCAGAAAGTGCCAGAACGGGAGAAGGGGTGAGAAAGCCTTCCATAGAGTCCTAGGAGTGATATTCAAGGAGTTTCAGTGGCCTGAGACGAGTTTCGCACGTCTTCCTTTGCCATTAAGCAAAAGGGGACCAAAAGAGACCAAAACTGGAACTTGGGTCCAAAGGCGCCAGAAAGTGCCAGAAGGGAGAAGGGGTGAGAAAGCCTTCCATTGAGTCCTAGGAGTGATATTCAAGGAGTTTCAGTGGCCTGAGACGAGTTTCGCACATCTTCCTTTGCCGGTAAGCAAAAGGGGACCAAAAGAGACCAAAACTGGAACTTGGGTCCAAAGGCGCCAGAAAGTGCCAGAATGGGAGAAGGGGTGAGAAAGCCTTCCATAGAGTCCTAGGAGTGATATTCAAGGAGTTTCAGTGGCCTGAGACGAGTTTCGCACATCTTCCTTTGCCGGTAAGCAAAAGGGGACCAAAAGAGACCAAAACTGGAACTTGGGTCCAAAGGCGCCAGAAAGTGCCAGAAGGGAGAAGGGGTGAGAAAGCCTTCATAGAGTCCTAGGAGTGATATTCAAGGAGTTTCAGTGGCCTGAGACGAGTTTCGCACATCTTCCTTTGCCGGTAAGCAAAAGGGGACCAAAAGAGACCAAAACTGGAACTTGGGTCCAAAGGCGCCAGAAAGTGCCAGAAGGGAGAAGGGGTGAGAAAGCCTTTCATAGAGTCCTAGGAGTGATATTCAAGGAGTTTCAGTGGCCTGAGACGAGTTTCGCACATCTTCCTTTGCCAGTAAGCAAAAGGGGACCAAAAGAGACCAAAACTGGAACTTGGGTCCAAAGGCGCCAGAAAGTGCCAGAATGGGAGAAGGGGGTGAGAAAGCCTTCCATAGAGTCCTAGGAGTGATATTCAAGGAGTTTCAGTGGCCTGAGACGAGTTTCGCACATCTTCCTTTGCCATAAGCAAAAGGGGACCAAAAGAGACCAAAACTGGAACTTGGGTCCAAAAGCGCCAGAAAGTGCCAGAAGGGGAGAAGGTGGTGAGAATGCCTTCCATTGAGTCCTAGGAGTGATATTCAAGGAGTTTCAGTGGCCTGAGACGAGTTTCGCACGTCTTCCTTTGCCGGTAAGCAAAAGGGGACCAAAAGAGACCAAAACTGGAACTTGGGTCCAAAGGCGCCAGAAAGTGCCAGAAGGGAGAAGGGGTGAGAAAGCCTTCCATAGAGTCCTAGGAGTGATATTCAAGGAGTTTCAGTGGCCTGAGACGAGTTTCGCACGTCTTCCTTTGCCAGTAAGCAAAAGGGGACCAAAAGAGACCAAAACTGGAACTTGGGTCCAAAGCGCCAGAAAGTGCCAGAAGGGGAGAAGGTGGTGAGAAAGCCTTCCATAGAGTCCTAGGAGTGATATTCAAGGAGTTTCAGTGGCCTGAGACGAGTTTCGCACATCTTCCTTTGCCGGTAAGCAAAAGGGGACCAAAAGAGACCAAAACTGGAACTTGGGTCCAAAGGCGCCAGAAAGTGCCAGAATGGGAGAAGGGGTGAGAAAGCCTTCCATAGAGTCCTAGGAGTGATATTCAAGGAGTTTCAGTGGCCTGAGACGAGTTTCGCACATCTTCCTTTGCCATTAAGCAAAAGGGGACCAAAAGAGACCAAAACTGGAACTTGGGTCCAAAAGCGCCAGAAAGTGCCAGAAGGGGAGAAGGTGGTGAGAATGCCTTCCATTGAGTCCTAGGAGTGATATTCAAGGAGTTTCAGTGGCCTGAGACGAGTTTCGCACGTCTTCCTTTGCCGGTAAGCAAAAGGGGACCAAAAGAGACCAAAACTGGAACTTGGGTCCAAAGGCGCCAGAAAGTGCCAGAACGGGAGAAGGGGTGAGAAAGCCTTTCATAGAGTCCTAGGAGTGATATTCAAGGAGTTTCAGTGGCCTGAGACGAGTTTCGCACATCTTCCTTTGCCAGTAAGCAAAAGGGGACCAAAAGAGACCAAAACTGGAACTTGGGTCCAAAAGCGCCAGAAAGTGCCAGAAGGGAGAAGGTGGTGAGAATGCCTTCCATTGAGTCCTAGGAGTGATATTCAAGGAGTTTCAGTGGCCTGAGACGAGTTTCGCACGTCTTCCTTTGCCGGTAAGCAAAAGGGGACCAAAAGAGACCAAAACTGGAACTTGGGTCCAAAGGCGCCAGAAAGTGCCAGAAGGGAGAAGGGGTGAGAAAGCCTTCCATAGAGTCCTAGGAGTGATATTCAAGGAGTTTCAGTGGCCTGAGACGAGTTTCGCACATCTTCCTTTGCCGGTAAGCAAAAGGGGACCAAAAGAGACCAAAACTGGAACTTGGGTCCAAAGGCGCCAGAAAGTGCCAGAAGGGAGAAGGGGTGAGAAAGCCTTCCATAGAGTCCTAGGAGTGATATTCAAGGAGTTTCAGTGGCCTGAGACGAGTTTCGCACGTCTTCCTTTGCCATAAGCAAAAGGGGACCAAAAGAGACCAAAACTGGAACTTGGGTCCAAAGGCGCCAGAAAGTGCCAGAAGGGAGAAGGGGTGAGAAAGCCTTTCATAGAGTCCTAGGAGTGATATTCAAGGAGTTTCAGTGGCCTGAGACGAGTTTCGCACATCTTCCTTTGCCGGTAAGCAAAAGGGGACCAAAAGAGACCAAAACTGGAACTTGGGTCCAAAGGCGCCAGAAAGTGCCAGAATGGGAGAAGGGGTGAGAAAGCCTTCCATAGAGTCCTAGGAGTGATATTCAAGGAGTTTCAGTGGCCTGAGACGAGTTTCGCACATCTTCCTTTGCCATTAAGCAAAAGGGGACCAAAAGAGACCAAAACTGGAACTTGGGTCCAAAGGCGCCAGAAAGTGCCAGAAGGGAGAAGGGGTGAGAAAGCCTTCCATAGAGTCCTAGGAGTGATATTCAAGGAGTTTCAGTGGCCTGAGACGAGTTTCGCACATCTTCCTTTGCCATAAGCAAAAGGGGACCAAAAGAGACCAAAACTGGAACTTGGGTCCAAAGGCGCCAGAAAGTGCCAGAACGGGAGAAGGGGTGAGAAAGCCTTCCATAGAGTCCTAGGAGTGATATTCAAGGAGTTTCAGTGGCCTGAGACGAGTTTCGCACATCTTCCTTTGCCAGTAAGCAAAAGGGGACCAAAAGAGACCAAAACTGGAACTTGGGTCCAAAGGCGCCAGAAAGTGCCAGAAGGGAGAAGGGGTGAGAAAGCCTTCCATTGAGTCCTAGGAGTGATATTCAAGGAGTTTCAGTGGCCTGAGACGAGTTTCGCACTCTTCCTTTGCCGGTAAGCAAAAGGGGACCAAAAGAGACCAAAACTGGAACTTGGGTCCAAAGGCGCCAGAAAGTGCCAGAAGGGAGAAGGGGTGAGAAAGCCTTCCATAGAGTCCTAGGAGTGATATTCAAGGAGTTTCAGTGGCCTGAGACGAGTTTCGCACATCTTCCTTTGCCGGTAAGCAAAAGGGACCAAAAGAGACCAAAACTGGAACTTGGGTCCAAAGGCGCCAGAAAGTGCCAGAAGGGAGAAGGTGGTGAGAAAGCCTTCCATAGAGTCCTAGGAGTGATATTCAAGGAGTTTCAGTGGCCTGAGACGAGTTTCGCACATCTTCCTTTGCCATTAAGCAAAAGGGGACCAAAAGAGACCAAAACTGGAACTTGGGTCCAAAAGCGCCAGAAAGTGCCAGAAGGGGAGAAGGTGGTGAGAATGCCTTCCATTGAGTCTAGGAGTGATATTCAAGGAGTTTCAGTGGCCTGAGACGAGTTTCGCACGTCTTCCTTTGCCGGTAAGCAAAAGGGGACCAAAAGAGACAAAACTGGAACTTGGGTCCAAAGCGCCAGAAAGTGCCAGAAGGGAGAAGGTGGTGAGAAGCCTTCCATTGAGTCCTAGGAGTGATATTCAAGGAGTTTCAGTGGCCTGAGACGAGTTTCGCACGTCTTCCTTTGCCGGTAAGCAAAAGGGGACCAAAAGAGACCAAAACTGGAACTTGGGTCCAAAGGCGCCAGAAAGTGCCAGAAGGGGAGAAGGTGGTGAGAAGCCTTCCATAGAGTCCTAGGAGTGATATTCAAGGAGTTTCAGTGGCCTGAGACGAGTTTCGCACGTCTTCCTTTGCCGGTAAGCAAAAGGGACCAAAAGAGACCAAAACTGAACTTGGGTCCAAAGGCGCCAGAAAGTGCCAGAATGGGAGAAGGGGTGAGAAAGCCTTCCATAGAGTCCTAGGAGTGATATTCAAGGAGTTTCAGTGGCCTGAGACGAGTTTCGCACCTCTTCCTTTGCCATTAAGCAAAAGGGGACCAAAAGAGACCAAAACTGGAACTTGGGTCCAAAGGCGCAGAAAGTGCCAGAAGGGGAGAAGGTGGTGAGAATGCCTTCCATTGAGTCCTAGGAGTGATATTCAAGGAGTTTCAGTGGCCTGAGACGAGTTTCGCACGTCTTCCTTTGCCGGTAAGCAAAAGGGGACCAAAAGAGACCAAAACTGGAACTTGGGTCCAAAGGCGCCAGAAAGTGCCAGAACGGAGAAGGGGTGAGAAAGCCTTTCATAGAGTCCTAGGAGTGATATTCAAGGAGTTTCAGTGGCCTGAGACGAGTTTCGCACATCTTCCTTTGCCATAAGCAAAAGGGGACCAAAAGAGACCAAAACTGGAACTTGGGTCCAAAAGCGCCAGAAAGTGCCAGAAGGGGAGAAGGTGGTGAGAATGCCTTCCATTGAGTCCTAGGAGTGATATTCAAGGAGTTTCAGTGGCCTGAGAAGAGTTTCGCACGTCTTCCTTTGCCGGTAAGCAAAAGGGACCAAAAGAGACCAAAACTGGAACTTGGGTCCAAAGGCGCCAGAAAGTGCCAGAATGGGAGAAGGGGGTGAGAAAGCCTTCCTAGAGTCCTAGGAGTGATATTCAAGGAGTTTCAGTGGCCTGAGACGAGTTTCGCACGTCTTCCTTTGCCAGTAAGCAAAAGGGGACCAAAAGAGACCAAAACTGGAACTTGGGTCCAAAAGCGCCAGAAAGTGCCAGAAGGGGAGAAGGTGGTGAGAAAGCCTTCCATAGAGTCCTAGGAGTGATATTCAAGGAGTTTCAGTGGCCTGAGACGAGTTTCGCACATCTTCCTTTGCTGGTAAGCAAAAGGGGACCAAAAGAGTCCAAAACTGGAACTTGGGTCCAAAGGCACCAGAAAGTGCCAGAATGGGAGAAGGGGGTGAGAAAGCCTTCCATAGAGTCCTAGGAGTGATATTCAAGGAGTTTCAGTTGCCTCAAACAAGTTTCGCACATCTTCCTTTGATATTAAGCAAAAGGGGACCAAAAGAGACCAAAACTGGAACTTGGGTCCAAAAGCGGCAGAAAGTGCCAGAAGGGGAGAAGGGGGTGAGAAAGCCTTCCATAGAGTCCTACGAGTAATATTCAAGGAGTTTCAGTGGCCTGAGACGAGTTTCGCACATCTTCCTTTGCCAATCAGCAACAGGGGACCAAAAGAGATGAAAACTGGACCTTGTGTCCAAAGGCGCCAGAAAGTGCCAGAACGTGAGAAGGGGTGAGAAAGCCTTTCATAGAGTCCTAGGAGTGATATTCAAGGAGTTTCAATGGCCTGAGACGAGTTTCGCACATCTTCCTTTGCCAGTAAGCAAAAGGGGAGCAAAAGAGACCAAAACTGGAACTTGGGTCCAAAAGCGCCAGAAAGTGCCAGAAGGGGAGAAGGTGGTGAGACTGCCTTCCATTGAGTCCTAGGAGTGATATTCAAGGAGTTTCTGTGGCCTGAGACGAGTTTCGCACCTCTTCCTTTGCCGGTAAGCAGAAGGGGACCAAAAGAGACCAAAACTGGAACTTGGGTCCAAAGGTGCCAGAAAGTTCCAGAATGGGAGAAGGGGGTGAGAAAGCCTTCCATAGAGTCCTAGGAGTGATATTCAAGGAGTTTCAGTGGCCTGAGACGAGTTTCGCACATCTTTCTTTGCCGGTAAGCAAAAAGGGACCAAAAAAGACCAAAACTGGAACTTGGGTCCAAAGGCGCCAGAAAGTGTCAGAAGGGGAGAAGGTGGTGAGAAAGCCTTTCATAGAGTCCTAGGAGTGATATTCAAGGAGTGTCAGTGGCCTGAGACGAGTTTCGCACCTCTTCCTTTGCCATTAAGCAAAAGGAGGCAAAGGGGACCAAAAGAGGAAAAAACTGGAACTTGGGTCCAAAAGCGCCAGAGTGTGCCAGAAGGGGAGAAGGTGGTGAGAATGCCTTCCATTGAGTTCTAGGAGTGATATTCAAGGAGTTTCTGAGGCCTGAGACGAGTTTCGCACGTCTTCCTTTGCCGGTAAGCAAAAGGGGACCAAAAGAAATGAAAACTGGAACTTGGGTCCAAAAGCGCCAGAAAGTGCCAGAAGGGGAGAAGGTGGTGAGAATGCCATCCATTGAGTCCTAGGAGTGATATTCAAGGAGTTTCTGTGCCCTGAGACGAGTTTCGCACCTCTTCCTTTGGCATTAAGCAAAAGGGGACCAAAAGAGACCAAAAGTGGAACATGGGTCCAAAAGCGTCAGAAAGTGCCAGAAGGGGAGAAGGTGGTGAGAATGCCTTCCATAAAGTCCTAGGAGTGATATTCAAGGAGTTTCAGTGGCCTGAGACGAGTTTCGCACGTCTTCCTTTGCCGGTAAGCAAAAGGGAACCAAAAGAGACCAAAACTAAAACTTGGGTCCAAAGGCACCAGAAAGTGCCAGAACGGGAGAAGGGGTGAGAAAACCTTTCATAGAGTCCTAGAAGTGATATTCAACGAGTTTCAATGACCTGAGACGAGTTTCGCACCTCTTCCTTTGCCATTAAGCAAAAGGGTACCAAAAAAGTCCAAAACTGGAACTTGGGTCCAAAGGCGCTAGAAAGTGCCAGAAGGGGAGAAGGTGGTGAGAATGCCTTCCATTGAGTCCTAGGAGTGATATTCAAGGAGTTTCAGTGGCCTGAGACGAGTTTCGCACGTCTTCCTTTGCCGGTAAGCAAAAGGGGACCAAAAGAGTCCAAACCTGGTACGTGGGTCCAAAGGCGCCAGAAAGTGCCAGAACGAGAGAAGGGATGAGAAACCCTTTCATAGAGTCCTAGGAGTGATATTCAAGGAGTTTCAGTGGCCTGAGACGAGTTTCGCACCTCTTCCTTTGCTATTAAGCAAAAGGGGACCAAAAGACAACAAAATTGGAACTTGGGTCCAAAAGTGCCAGAAAGTGCCAGAAGGGGAGAAGGTGGTGAGAATGCCTTCCGTTGAGTTCTAGCAGTGATATTCAAGGAGTTTCTGTGGCCTGAGAAGAGTTTCGCACGTCTTCCTTTGCCGGTAAGCAAAAGGAGACCAAAAGAGACCAAAACTGGAACTTGGATCCAAAGGCGCCAGAGAGTGCCAGATTGGGAGAAGGGGGTGAGAAAGCCTTCCGTAGAGTCCCGGAGTTATATTCAAGGAGTTTCAGCGGCCTGAGACGAGTTTCTCACGTCTTCCTTTGCCAGTAAGCTAAAGGGGACCAAAAGAGACAAAAACTGGAACTTGGGTCCAAAAGCGCCAGAAACTGCCAGAAGGGGAGAAGGTGGTGAGAAAGCCTTCCATAGAGTCCTAGGAGTGATATTGAAGGAGTTTCAGCGGCCTGAGACGAGTTTCGCACATCTTCCTTTGCTGGTAAGCAAAAGGGGACCAAAAGAGTCCAAAACTGGAACTTGGGTCCAAAGGCACCAGAAAGTGCCAGAATGGGAGAAGGGGGTGAGAAAGCCTTCCATAGAGTCCTAGGAGTGATATTCAAGGAGTTTCAGTTGCCTCAAACAAGTTTCGCACATCTTCCTTTGATATTAAGCAAAAGGGGACCAAAAGAGACCAAAACTGGAACTTGGGTCCAAAAGCGCCAGAAAGTGCCAAAAAGGGAGAAGGTGGTGAGAATGCCTTCCATTGAGCCCTAGGAGTGATATTCAAGGAGTTTCAGTGGCCTGAGACAAGTTTCGCACATCTTCCTTTGCCATTAAGCAAAAGGGGACCAAAAGAGACCAAAACTGGACCTTGGGTCCAAAAGCGCCAGAAAGTGCCAGAAGGGGAGAAGGTGGTGAGAATACCTTCCATTGAGTCCTAGGAGTGATATTCATGGAGTTTCAGTGGCCTGAGACGAGTTTCGCACGTCTTCCTTTGCCAGTAAGCAAAAGGGACCAAAAGAGACCATAACTGGAACTTGGGTCCAAAGGCGACAGAAAGTACCAGAAAGGGAGAAGCGGGTGAGAAAGCCTTCCGTAGAGTCCCCGGAGTGATATTCAAGGAGTTTCAGTGGCCTGTGACGAGTTTCGCACGTCTTCCTTTGCCGGTAAGCAAAAGAGGACCAAAAGAGACCAAAACTAGAACTTGGGTCCTAAGGCGCCAGAAAGTGCTTGAACGGGAGAAGGGGTGAGAAAGCCTTCCATTGAGTCCTAGGAGTGATATTCAAGGAGTGTCAGTGGCCTGAGACGAGTTTCGCACGTCTTCCTTTGCCGGTAAGCAAAAGGGGACCAAAAGAAACCAAAACAGAAAAGTTGGGTCCAAAGGCACCAGAAAGTGCCAGAATGGGAGAAGGGGGTGAGAAATCCTTCCATAGAGTCCTAGGAGTGATATTCAAGGAGTTTCAGCTGCTTGAGACGAGTTTCGCACGTCCTCCTTTGCCGGTAAGCAAAAGGGGACCAAAAGAGTCCAAAACTGGAACTTGGGTCCAAAGGCACCAGAAGGTGCCAGAATGGGAGAAGGGGGTGAGAAAGCCTTCCATAGAGTCCTAGGAGTGATATTCAAGGAGTTTCAGTTGCCTCAGACAAGTTTCGCATATCTTCCTTTGACATTAAGCAAAAGGGGACCAAAAGAGACCAAAACTGGAACTTGGGTCCAAAAGTGCCAGAAAGTGCCAGAATGGGAGAAGGGGGTGAGAAAGCCTTCCATAAAGTCCTAGGAGTGATATTCAAGGAGTTTCAGTGGCCTGAGACGAGTTTCGCGAGTCTTCCTTTGCCGTAAGCAAAAGGGGACCAAAAGAGACCAAAACTGGAACTTGGGTCCAAAGGCGCCAAAAAGTGCCAGAATAAGAGAAGGGGGTGAGAAAGCCTTCCGTAGAGTCCCCGGAGTGATATTCAAGGAGTTTTAGTGGCCTGAGACGAGTTTCGCACGTCTTCCTTTGCTGGTAAGCAAAAGAGAACCAAAAGAGACCAAAACTGGAACTTGGGTCCAAAGGCGCCAGAAAGTGCTCGAACGGGAGAAGGGGTAAGAATGCCTTTCATAGAGTCCTTGCAATGATATTCAAGGAGTTTCAGCGGCCTGAGACGAGTTTCGCATGTCTTCCTTTGACATTAAGCAAAAGATGACCAAAAGAGACCAAAACTGGAACTTGGGTTCAAAAGTGCCAGAAAGTGCCAGAAAGGGAAAAGGTGGTGAGAATGTCTTCCATTGAGTCCTAGGAGTGATATTAAAGGAGTTTCAGTGGCCTGAGACGAGTTTCGCACATCTTCCTTTGACAATAAGCAAAAGGGGACCAAAAGAGACCAAAATTGGAACTTGGGTCCAAAAGCGCTAGAAAGTGCCAGAAGGGGAGAAGGTGGTGAGAATGCCTTCCATTGAGTCCTAGGAGTGATATTTAAGGAGTTTCAGTTGCCTCAGACAAGTTTCGCACATCTTCCTTTGTCGGTAAGCAAAAGGGGACAAAAAGAGACCAAAACTGAAAACTTGGGTGCAAAGGCACCAGAAAGTGCCTGAATGGGACAAGGGGATGAGAAATCCTTCCATAGAGTCCTAGGAGTGATATTTAAGGAGTTTCAGCGGCCTGAGACGAGTTTCGCACGTCTTCCTTTGCCGGTAAGCAAAAGGGGACCAAAAGAGTCCAAAACTGGAACTTGGGTCCAAAGGCACCAGAAAGTGCCAGAATGGGAGAAGGGGGTGAGAAAGCCTTCCATAGAGTCCTAGGAGTGATATTCAAGGAGTTTCAGTTGTCTCAAACAAGTTTCGCACATCTTCCTTTGACATTAAGCAAAAGGGGACCAAAAGAGACCACAACTGGAACTTGGGTCCAAAGGCGACGGAAAGTACCAGAAAGGGAGAAGGGGGTGAGAAAGCCTTCCGTAGAGTCCCCGGAGTGATATTCAAGGAGTTTCAGTGGCCTCAGACGAGTTTCGCACGTCTTCCTTTGCCGGTAAGCAAAAGAGGACCAAAAGAGACCAAAACTAGAACTTGGGTCCAAAGGCGCCAGAAAGTGCTCGAACGGGAGAAGGGGTGAGAAAGCCTTCCATTGAGTCCTAGGAGTGATATTCAAGTAGTTTCAGTGGCCTGAGACGAGTTTCGCACGTCTTCCTTTGCCGGTAAGCAAAAGGGGACCAAAAGAGACCAAAACAGAAAGTTGGGTCCAAAGGCACCAGAAAGTGCCAGAATGGGAGAAACGGGTGAGAAATCCTTCCATAGAGTCCTAAGAGTGATATTCATGGAGTTTCAGCTGCTTGAGACGAGTTTCGCACGTCCACCTTTGCCGGTAAGCAAAAGGGGACCAAAAGAGTCCAAAACTGGAACTTGGGTCCAAAGGCACCAGAAAGTGCCAGAATGGGAGAAGGGGGTGAGAAAGCCTTCCATAGAGTCCTAGGAGTGATATTCAAGGAGTTTCAGTTGCCTAAGACGAGTTTCGCATATCTTCCCTTGCTATTAAGGAAAAGGGGACCAAAAGAGACCAAAACTGCAACTTGGGTCCAAAGGCGCCAGAAAGTGCCAGAATGGGAGAAGGGGGTGAGAAAGCTTTCCATAGAGTCCTAGGAGTGATATTCAAGGAGTTTCAGTGGCCTGAGACAACTTTCGCACATCTTCCATTGACATTAAGCAAAAGGAGACCAAAAGAGACCAAAACTGGAACTTGGGTGCAAAAGCGCCAGAAAGTGCCAGACGGGGAGAAGGTGGTGAGAATGCCTTCCATTGAGTCCTAGGAGTGATATTCAAGGAGTTTCAGTGGCCTGAGACGAGTTTCGCACGTCTTCCTTTGCCGGTAAGCAAAAGGGGACCAAAAGAGACCAAAACTGGAACTTGGGTCCAAAGGTGCCAGAAAGTTCCAGAATGGGAGAAGGGGGTGAGAAAGCCTTCCATAGAGTCCTAGGAGTGATATTCAAGGAGTTTCAGTGGCCTGAGACGAGTTTCGCACATCTTCCTTTGCCGGTAAGCAAAAAGGGACCAAAAAAGACCAAAACTGGAACTTGGGTCCAAAGGCGTCAGAAAGTGCTCGAACGAGAGAAGGGGTGAGAAAGTCTTTCGTAGAGTCCTAGGAGTGATATTCAAGGAGTTTCAGTGGCCTGAGACGAGTTTCGCACATCTTCCTTTGCCAATAAGCCAAAGGGGACCAAAAGTGACCAAAACTGGAACTTGTGTCCAAAAGCGCTAGAAAGTGCCAGAATGGGAGAAGGGGGTGAGAAAGCCTTCCATTGAGTCCTAGGAGTGATATTCAAGTAGTTTCAGTGGCCTGAGACGAGTTTCGCACGTCTTCCTTTGCCGGTAAGCAAAAAGGGACCAAAAAAGACCAAAACTGGAACTTGGGTCCAAAGGCGTCAGAAAGTGCTCGAACGAGAGAAGGGGTGAGAAAGTCTTTCGTAGAGTCCTAGGAGTGATATTCAAGGAGTTTCAGTGGCCTGAGACGAGTTTCGCACATCTTCCTTTGCCAATAAGCCAAAGGGGACCAAAAGTGACCAAAACTGGAACTTGTGTCCAAAAGCGCTAGAAAGTGCCAGAATGGGAGAAGGGGGTGAGAAAGCCTTCCGTAGAGTCCCGGAGTGATATTCAAGGAGTTTCAGTGGCCTCAGACGAGTTTCGCACGTCTTCCTTTACCGGTAAGCAAAAGAGGACCAAAAGAGACCAAAACTAGAACTTGGGTCCAAAGGCGCCAGAAAGTGCTCGAACGGGAGAAGGGGTGAGAAAGCCTTCCATTGAGTCCTAGGAGTGATATTCAAGTAGTTTCAGTGGCCTGAGACGAGTTTCGCACGTCTTCCTTTGCCGGTAAGCAAAAGGGGACCAAAAGAGACCAAAACAGAAAAGTTGGGTCCAAAGGCACCAGAAAGTGCCAGAATGGGAGAAACGGGTGAGAAATCCTTCCATAGAGTCCTAAGAGTGATATTCATGGAGTTTCAGCTGCTTGAGACGAGTTTCGCACGTCCACCTTTGCCGGTAAGCAAAAGGGGACCAAAAGAGTCCAAAACTGGAACTTGGGTCCAAAGGCACCAGAAAGTGCCAGAATGGGAGAAGGGGGTGAGAAAGCCTTCCATAGAGTCCTAGGAGTGATATTCAAGGAGTTTCAGTTGCCTAAGACGAGTTTCGCATATCTTCCCTTGCTATTAAGGAAAAGGGGACCAAAAGAGACCAAAACTGCAACTTGGGTCCAAAGGCGCCAGAAAGTGCCAGAATGGGAGAAGGGGGTGAGAAAGCTTTCCATAGAGTCCTAGGAGTGATATTCAAGGAGTTTCAGTGGCCTGAGACAAGTTTCGCACATCTTCCTTTGACATTAAGCAAAAGGAGACCAAAAGAGACCAAAACTGGAACTTGGGTGCAAAAGCGCCAGAAAGTGCCAGAAGGGGAGAAGGTGGTGAGAATGCCTTCCATTGAGTCCTAGGAGTGATATTCAAGGAGTTTCAGTGGCCTGAGACGAGTTTCGCACGTCTTCCTTTGCCGGTAAGCAAAAGGGGACCAAAAGAGACCAAAACTGGAACTTGGGTCCAAAGGTGCCAGAAAGTTCCAGAATGGGAGAAGGGGGTGAGAAAGCCTTCCATAGAGTCCTAGGAGTGATATTCAAGGAGTTTCAGTGGCCTGAGACGAGTTTCGCACATCTTCCTTTGCCGGTAAGCAAAAAGGGACCAAAAAAGACCAAAACTGGAACTTGGGTCCAAAGGCGTCAGAAAGTGCTCGAACGAGAGAAGGGGTGAGAAAGTCTTTCGTAGAGTCCTAGGAGTGATATTCAAGGAGTTTCAGTGGCCTGAGACGAGTTTCGCACATCTTCCTTTGCCAATAAGCCAAAGGGGACCAAAAGTGACCAAAACTGGAACTTGTGTCCAAAAGCGCTAGAAAGTGCCAGAATGGGAGAAGGGGGTGAGAAAGCCTTCCATAGAGTCCTAGGAGTGATATTCAAGGAGTTTCAGTTGTCTCAGACGAGTTTCGCATATCTTCCCTTGCTATTAAGGAAAAGGGGACCAAAAGAGACCACAACTGGAACTTGGGTCCAAAGGCGACGGAAAGTACCAGAAAGGGAGAAGGGGGTGAGAAAGCCTTCCGTAGAGTCCCCGGAGTGATATTCAAGGAGTTTCAGTGGCCTCAGACGAGTTTCGCACGTCTTCCTTTGCCGGTAAGCAAAAGAGGACCAAAAGAGACCAAAACTAGAACTTGGGTCCAAAGGCGCCAGAAAGTGCTCGAACGGGAGAAGGGGTGAGAAAGCCTTCCATTGAGTCCTAGGAGTGATATTCAAGTAGTTTCAGTGGCCTAAGACGAGTTTCGCACGTCTTCCTTTGCCGGTAAGCAAAAGGGGACCAAAAGAGACCAAAACAGAAAAGTTGGGTCCAAAGGCACCAGAAAGTGCCAGAATGGGAGAAACGGGTGAGAAATCCTTCCATAGAGTCCTAAGAGTGATATTCATGGAGTTTCAGCTGCTTGAGACGAGTTTCGCACGTCCACCTTTGCCGGTAAGCAAAAGGGGACCAAAAGAGTCCAAAACTGGAACTTGGGTCCAAAGGCACCAGAAAGTGCCAGAATGGGAGAAGGGGGTGAGAAAGCCTTCCATAGAGTCCTAGGAGTGATATTCAAGGAGTTTCAGTTGCCTAAGACGAGTTTCGCACATCTTCCCTTGCTATTAAGGAAAAGGGGACCAAAAGAGACCAAAACTGCAACTTGGGTCCAAAGGCGCCAGAAAGTGCCAGAATGGGAGAAGGGGGTGAGAAAGCCTTCCATAGAGTCCTAGGAGTGATATTCAAGGAGTTTCAGTGGCCTGAGACAAGTTTCGCACATCTTCCTTTGACATTAAGCAAAAGGGGACCAAAAGAGACCAAAACTGGAACTTGGGTCCAAAAGCGCCAGAAAGTGCCAGAAGGGGAGAAGGTGGTGAGAATGCCTTCCATTGAGTCCTAGGAGTGATATTCAAGGAGTTTCAGTGGCCTCAGACAAGTTTCGCACATCTTCCTTTGCCGGTAAGCAAAAGAGGACCAAAAGAGACCAAAACTAGAACATGGGTCCAAAGGCACCAGAAAGTGCCACAAGGGGAAAAGGTGGTGAGAATGCCTTCCATTGAGTCCTTGGAGTGATATTCAAGGAGTTTCAGTGGCCTGAGACGAGTTTCGCACATCTTCCCTTGCCATTAAGCAAAAGAGGACCAAAAGAGACCAAAACTGGAACTTGGGTCCAAAGGCGTCAGAAAGTGCTCGAACGAGAGAAGGGGTGAGAAAGTCTTTCGTAGAGTCCTAGGAGTGATATTCAAGGAGTTTCAGTGGCCTGAGACGAGTTTCGCACATCTTCCTTTGCCAATAAGCCAAAGGGGACCAAAAGTGACCAAAACTGGAACTTGTGTCCAAAAGCGCTAGAAAGTGCCAGAATGGGAGAAGGGGGTGAGAAATCCTTCCATAGAGTCCTAGGAGTGATATTCAAGGAGTTTCGGCGGCCTGAGACGAGTTTCGCACGTCTTCCCTTGCCGGTAAGCAAAAGGGGACCAAAAGAGACCAAAACTGTAACTTGGGTGCAAAAGCGCCAGAAAGTGCCAGAAAGGGAGAAGGTGGTGAGAATGCCTTCCATTGAGTCCTAGGAGTGATATTCAAGGAGTTTCAGTGGCCTGAGACAAGTTTCGCACATCTTCCTTTGCCGGTAAGCAAAAGAGGACCAAAAGAGACCAAAACTAGAACATGGGTCCAAAGGCGCCAGAAAGTGCTAGAACGGGAGAAGGGCTGAGAAAGCCTTCCATTGAGTCCTAGAAGTGATATTCAAGGAGTTTCCGTGGCCTCAGACAAGTTTCGCACATCTTCCTTTGCTGGTAAGCAAAAGGGGACCGAAAGAGACCAAAACTGAAAAGTTGGGTCCAAAGGCACCAGAAAGTGCCAGAATGGGAGAAGGGGGTGAGAAATCCTTCCATAGAGTCCTAGGAGTGATATTCAAGGAGTTTCAGCTACTTGAGACGAGTTTCGCACGTCCTCCTTTGCCGGTAAGCAAAAGGGGACCAAAAGAGTCCAAAACTGGAACTTGGGTCCAAAGGCACCAGAAAGTGCCAGAATGGGAGAAGGGGGTGAGAAAGCCTTCCATAGAGTCCTAGGAGTGATATTCAAGGAGTTTCAGTGGCCTGAGACGAGTTTCGCACGTCTTCCTTTGCCGGTAAGCAAAAGGGGACCAAAAGAGACCAAAAAAGAAAAGTTCGGTCCAAATGCACCAGAAAGTGCCAGAATGGGAGAAGGGGGTGAGAAAGCCTTCCATAGAGTCCTAGGAGTGATATTCAAGGAGTTTCAGCTGCTTGAGACGAGTTTCGCACGTCCTCCTTTGCCGGTAAGCAAAAGGGGACCAAAAGAGTCCAAAACTGGAACTTGGGTCCAAAGGCACCAGAAAGTGCCAGAATGGGAGAAGGGGGTGAGAAAGCCTTCCATAGAGTCCTAGGAGTGATATTCAAGGAGTTTCAGTGGCCTGAGACGAGTTTTGCACATCTTCCTTTGACATTAAGCAAAAGCGGACCAAAAGAGACCAAAACTGGAACTTGGGTCCAAAGGCACCAGAAAGTGCCAGAATGGGAGAAGGGGGTGAGAAAGCCTTCCATAGAGTCCTAGGAGTGATATTCAAGGAGTTTCAGTGGCCTGAGACGAGTTTCGCACATCTTCCTTTGACATTAAGCAAAAGGGGACCAAAAGAGACCAAAACTGGAACTTGGGTCCAAAAGCGCCAGAAAGTGCCAGAATGGGAGAAGGGGGTGAGAAAGCCTTCCATAGAGTCCTAGGAGTGATATTCAAGGAGTTTCAGTGGCCTGAGACGAGTTTCGCGAGTCTTCCTTTGCCGTAAGCAAAAGGGGACCAAAAGAGACCAAAACTGGAACTTGGGTCCAAAGGCGCCAAAAAGTGCCATAATAAGAGAAGGGGGGGTGAGAAAGCCTTCCGTAGAGTCCCCAGAGTGATATTCAAGGAGTTTTAGTGGCCTGAGACGAGTTTCGCACGTCTTCTTTTGCCGGTAAGCAAAAGAGGACCAAAAGAGACCAAAACTGGAACTTGGGTCCAAAGGCGCCAGAAAGTGCTCGAACGGGAGAAGGGGTGAGAAAGCCTTTCATAGAGTCCTTGCAGTGATATTCAAGGAGTTTCAGCGGCCTGAGACGAGTTTCGCACGTCTTCCTTTGACATTAAGCAAAAGGGGACCAAAAGAGACCAAAACTGGAACTTGGGTTCAAAAGCGCCAGAAAGTGCCAGAAGGGGAAAAGGTGGTGAGAATGCCTTCCATTGAGTCCTAGGAGTGATATTCAAGGAGTTTCAGTGGCCTGAAACAAGTTTCGCACATCTTCCCTTGCTATTAAGCAAAAGGGGACCAAAAGATACCAAAACTGGAACTTGGGTCCAAAGGCGTCAGAAAGTGCTCGAACGGGAGAAGGGGTGAGAAAGCCTTCCGTAGAGTCCCCAGAGTGATATTCAAGGAGTTTTAGTGGCCTGAGACGAGTTTCGCACGTCTTCTTTTGCCAGTAAGCAAAAGAGGACCAAAAGAGACCAAAACTGGAACTTGGGTCCAAAGGCGCCAGAAAGTGCTCGAACGGGAGAAGGGGTGAGAAAGCCTTTCATAGAGTCCTTGCAGTGATATTCAAGGAGTTTCAGCGGCCTGAGACGAGTTTCGCACGTCTTCCTTTGACATTAAGCAAAAGGGGACCAAAAGAGACCAAAACTGGAACTTGGGTTCAAAAGCGCCAGAAAGTGCCAGAAGGGGAGAAGGTGGTGAGAATGCCTTCCATTGAGTCCTAGGAGTGATATTCAAGGAGTTTCAGTGGCCTGAGACGAGTTTCGCACGTCTTCCTTTGACATTAAGCAAAAGGGGACCAAAAGAGACCAAAACTGGAACTTGGGTTCAAAAGCGCCAGAAAGTGCCAAAATGGCAGAAGGTGGTGATAATGCCTTCCATAGAGTCCTAGGAGTGATATTCAAGAAGTTTCAGCGGCCTGAGACGAGTTTCGCACGTCTCCTTTTGCCGGTAAGCAAAAAGGACCAAACGAGACCAAAACTGGAACTTGGGTTCAAAGGCACCAGAAAGTGCCAGAATGAGAGAAGGGGGTGAGAAAGCCTTCCGCAGAGTCCCCGGGGTGATATTCAAGGAGTTTCAGTGGCTTGAGACGAGTTTCGCACGTCTTCCTTTGCCGGTAAGCAAAAGAGGACCAAAAGAGACCAAAACTGGAACTTGGGTTCAAAAGCGCCAGAAAGTGCCAGAAGGGGAGAAGGTGGTAAGAATGCCTTCCATTGAGTCCTAGGAGTGATATTCAAGGAGTTTTAGTGGCCTGAGACGAGTTTTGCACGTCTTCCTTTGACATTAAGCAAAAGGGGACCAAAAGAGACCAAAACTGGAACTTGGGTCCAAAGGCGCCAGAAAGTGCCAGAATGAGAGAAGGGGGTGAGAAAGCCTTCCGTAGAGTCCCCGGAGTGATATTTAAGGAGTTTTTGTGGCCTGAGACGAGTTTCGCACGTCTTCCTTTGCAGGTAAGCAAAAGAGGACCAAAAGAGACCAAAACTGGAACTTGGGTCCAAAGGCGCCAGAAAGTGCTCGAACGGGAGAAGGGGTGAGAAAGCCTTTCATAGAGTCCTAGGAGTGATATTCAAGGAGTTTCAGTGGCCTGAGACGAGTTTCGCACGTCTTCCTTTGACATTAAGCAAAAGGGGACCAAAAGAGACCAAAACTGGAACTTGGGTTCAAAAGCGCCAGAAAGAGCCAAAAGGGGAGAAGGTGGTGATAATGCCTTCCATAGAGTCCTAGGAGTGATATTCAAGGAGTTTCAGTGGCCTGAGACAAGTATCGCACGTATTCCTTTGACATTAAGCAAAGGGGACCAAAAGAGACCAAAACTGGAACTTGGGTCCAAAGGCGCCAGAAAGTGCCAGAATGAGAGAAGGGGGTGAGAAAGCCTTCCGTAGAGTCCCCGGAGTGATATTCAAGGAGTTTTAGTGGCATGAGACGAGTTTCGCACGTCTTCCTTTGCAGGTAAGCAAAAGAGGACCAAAAGAGACCAAAACTGGAACTTGGGTCCAAAGGCGCCAGAAAGTGCTCGAACGGGAGAAGGGGTGAGAAAGTCTTTCATAGAGTCCTAGGAGTGATATTCAAGGAGTTTCAGTGGCCTGAGACGAGTTTCGCATGTCTTCCTTTGACATTAAGCAAAAGGGGACCAAAAGAGACAAAAACTGGAACTTGGGTTCAAAAGCGCCAGAAAGTGCCAGAAGGGGAGAAGGTGGTGAGAATGCCTTCCATTGAGTCCTAGGAGTGATATTCAAGGAGTTTCAGTGGCCTGAGACGAGTTTCGCACGTCTTCCTTTGACATTAAGCAAAAGGGGACCAAAAGAGACCAAAACTAGAACTTGGGTTCAAAAGCGCCAGAAAGTGCCAAAATGGCAGAAGGTGGTGATAATGCCTTCCATAGAGTCCTAGGAGTGATATTCAAGAAGTTTCAGCGGCCTGAGACGAGTTTCGCACGTCTCCTTTTGCCGGTAAGCAAAAAAGGACCAAACGAGACCAAAACTGGAACTTGGGTTCAAAGGCACCAGAAAGTGCCAGAATGAGAGAAGGGGGTGAGAAAGCCTTCCGCAGAGTCCCCGGGGTGATATTCAAGGAGTTTCAGTGGCTTGAGACGAGTTTCGCACGTCTTCCTTTGCCGGTAAGCAAAAGAGGACCAAAAGAGACCAAAACTGGAACTTGGGTTCAAAAGCGCCAGAAAGTGCCAAAAGGGGAGAAGGTGGTGAGAATGCCTTCCATAGAGTCCTAGGAGTGATATTCAAGGAGTTTCCGTGGCCTGAGACAAGTTTCGCACGTCTTCCTTTGACATTAAGCAAAAGGGGACCAAAAGAGACCAAAACTGGAACTTGGGTCCAAAGGCACCAGAAAGTGCCAGAATGGAAGAAGGGGGTGAGAAAGCCTTCCATAGAGTCCTAGGAGTGATATTCAAGGAGTTTCGGTGGCCTGAGACGAGTTTCGCACGTCTTCCTTTGACATTAAGCAAAAGGGGACCAAAAGAGACCAAAACTGGAACTTGGGTTCAAAAGCACCAGAAAGTGCTAGAAGGGGAGAAGGTGGTGAGAATGCCTTCCATTGAGTCCTAGGAGTGATATTCAAGGAGTTTCAGTGGCCTGAGACAAATTTCGCACGTCTTCCTTTGCCATTAAGCAAAAGGGACCAAAAGAGACCAAAACTAGAACTTGGGTCCAAAGGCGCCAGAAAGTGCCAGAACGGGAGAAGGGGTGAGAAAGCCTTTCATAGAGTACTAGGAGTGATATTCAAGGAGTTTCAGTGGCCTGAGACGAGTTTCGCACATCTTCCTTTGCCATTAAGCAAAAGGGGACCAAAAGAGACCAAAACTGGAACTTGGGTCCAAAGGCACCAGAAAGTGCCAGAATGGAAGAAGGGGGTGAGAAAGCCTTCCATAGAGTCCTAGGAGTGATATTCAAGGAGTTTCGGTGGCCTGAGACGAGTTTCGCACGTCTTCCTTTGACATTAAGCAAAAGGGGACCAAAAGAGACCAAAACTGGAACTTGGGTTCAAAAGCACCAGAAAGTGCTAGAAGGGGAGAAGGTGGTGAGAATGCCTTCCATTGAGTCCTAGGAGTGATATTCAAGGAGTTTCAGTGGCCTGAGACAAATTTCGCACGTCTTCCTTTGCCATTAAGCAAAAAGGGACCAAAAGAGACCAAAACTAGAACTTGGGTCCAAAGGCCCCAGAAAGTGCCAGAACGGGAGAAGGGGTGAGAAAGCCTTTCATAGAGTCCTAGGAGTCATATTCAAGGAGTTTCAGTGGCCAGAGACGAGTTTCGCACATCTTCCCTTGCTATTAAGCAAAAGGGGTCCAAAAGAGACCAAAACATGAACTTGGGTCCAAAGGCGCCAGAAAGTGCTCGAACGGGAAAAGGGGTGAGAAAGTCTTTCATAGAGTCCTAGGAGTGATATGCAAGGAGTTTCAGTGGCCTGAGACGAGTTTCGCACATCTTCCATTGCCAATAAGCAAAAGGAGACTAAAAGAGACCAAAATGGGAACTTGGGTCCAAAAGCGCCAGAAAGTGCCAGAAGGGGAGAAGGTGGTGAGAATGCCTTCCATTGAGTCCTAGGACTGATATTCAAGGAGTTTCAGTGGCCTGAGACGAGTTTCGCACGTCTTCCTTTGCCATTAAGCAAAAAGGGACCAAAAGAGACCAAAACTAGAACTTGGGTCCAAAGGCGCCAGAAAGTGCCAGAACGGGAGAAGGGGTGAGAAAGCCTTTCATAGAGTACTAGGAGTGATATTCAAGGAGTTTCAGTGGCCTGAGACGAGTTTCGCACATCTTCCTTTGCCGGTAAGCAAAAGAGGACCAAAAGAGACCAAAACTGGAACTTGGGTCCAAAGGCGCCAGAAAGTGCTCGAACGGGAGAAGGGGTGAGAAAGCCTTTCATAGAGTCCTAGGAGTGATATTCAAGGAGTTTCAGTGGCCTGAGACGAGTTTCGCACGTCTTCCTTTGACATTAAGCAAAAGGGGACCAAAAGAGACCAAAACTGGAACTTGGGTTCAAAAGCGCCAGAAAGTGCCAGAAGGGGAGAAGGTGGTGAGAATGCCTTTCATTGAGTCCTAGGAGTGATATTCAAGGAGTTTCAGTGGCCTGAGACGAGTTTCGCACGTCTTCCTTTGACATTAAGCAAAAGGGGACCAAAAGAGACCAAAACTGGAACTTGGGTTCAAAAGCGCCAGAAAGTGCCAAAATGGCAGAAGGTGGTGATAATGCCTTCCCTAGAGTCCTAGGAGTGATATTCAAGGAGTTTCAGTGGCCTGAGACAAGTTTCGCACGTCTTCCTTTGACATTAAGCAAAAGGGGACCAAAAGAGACCAAAACTAGAACTTGGGTCCAAAGGCGCCAGAAAGTGCCAGAATGAGAGAAGGGGGTAAGAAAGCCTTCCATAGAGTCCCGGAGTGATATTCAAGGAGTTTTAGTGGCCTGAGACGAGTTTCGCACGTCTTCCTTTGCCGGTAAGCAAAAGAGGACCAAAAGAGACCAAAACTGGAACTTGGGTCCAAAGGCGCCAGAAAGTGCTCGAACAGGAGAAGGGGTGAGAAAGCCTTTCATAGAGTCCTAGGAGTGATATTCAAGGAGTTTCAGTGGCTTGCGACGAGTTTCGCACATCTTCCCTTGCTATTAAGCAAAAGGGGACCAAAAGAGACCAAAACTGCAACTTGGGTTCAAAAGCGCCAGAAAGTGCCAGAAGGGGAGAAGGTGGTGAGAATGCCTTCCATTGAGTCCTAGGAGTGATATTGAAGGAGTTTCAGTGGCCTGAGACAAATTTCGCACGTCTTCCTTTGCCATTAAGCAAAAAGGGACCAAAAGAGACCAAAACTAGAACTTGGGTCCAAAGGCGCCAGAAAGTGCCAGAACGGGAGAAGGGGTGAGAAAGCCTTTCATAGAGTCCTAGGAGTCATATTCAAGGAGTTTCAGTGGTCAGAGACGAGTTTCGCACATCTTCCCTTGCTATTAAGCAAAAGGGGTCCAAAAGAGACCAAAACATGAACTTGGGTCCAAAGGCGCCAGAAAGTGCTCGAATGGGAAAAGGGGTGAGAAAGTCTTTCATAGAGTCCTAGGAGTGATATGCAAGGAGTTTCAGTGGCCTGAGACGAGTTTCGCACATCTTCCATTGCCAATAAGCAAAAGGAGACTAAAAGAGACCAAAATGGGAACTTGGGTCCAAAAGCGCCAGAAAGTGCCAGAAGGGGAGAAGGTGGTGAGAATGCCTTCCATTGAGTCCTAGGACTGATATTCAAGGAGTTTCAGTGGTCTGAGACGAGTTTCGCACGTCTTCCTTTGACATTAAGCAAAAGGGGACCAAAAGAGACCAAAACTGGAACTTGGGTTCAAAAGCACCAGAAAGTGCTAGAAGGGGAGAAGGTGGTGAGAATGCCTTCCATTGAGTCCTAGGAGTGATATTGAAGGAGTTTCAGTGGCCTCAGACAAGTTTCGTACATCTTCCTTTGCCGGTAAGCAAAAGGGGACCAAAAGAGACCAAAACTGAAACTTGGGTCCAAAGGCACCAGAAAGTGCCAGAATGGAAGAAGGGGGTGAGAAAGCCTTCCATTGAGTCTTAGGAGTGATATTCAAGAAGTTTCAGCTGCCTGAGACGAGTTTCGCACGTCTCCTTTTGCCGGTAAGCAAAAAAGGACCAAACGAGACCAAAACTGGAACTTGGGTTCCAAGGCACCAGAAAGTGCCAGAATGAGAGAAGGGGGTGAGAAAGCCTTCCGCTGAGTCCCCGGGGTGATATTCAAGGAGTTTCAGTGGCTTGAGACGAGTTTCGCACGTCTTCCTTTGCCGGTAAGCAAAAGAGGACCAAAAGAGACCAAAACTGGAACTTGGGTTCAAAAGCGCCAGAAAGTGCCAAAAGGGGAGAAGGTGGTGAGAATGTCTTCCATAGAGTCCTAGGAGTGATATTCAAGGAGTTTCCGTGGCCTGAGACAAGTTTCGCACGTCTTCCTTTGACATTAAGCAAAAGGGGACCAAAAGAGACCAAAACTGGAACTTGGGTCCAAAGGCACCAGAAAGTGCCAGAATGGAAGAAGGGGGTGAGAAAGCCTTCCATAGAGTCCTAGGAGTGATATTCAAGGAGTTTCAGTGGCCTGAGACAAATTTCGCACATCTTCCCTTGCTATTAAGCAAAAGGGGTCCAAAAGAGACCAAAACTGGAACTTGGGTCCAAAGGCGCCAGAAAGTGCTCTAACGGGAAAAGGGGTGAGAAAGTCTTTCATAGAGTGCTAGGAGTGATATGCAAGGAGTTTCAGTGGCCTGAGACGAGTTTCGCACATCTTCCATTGCCAATAAGCAAAAGGAGACTAAAAGAGACCAAAATGGGAACTTGGGTCCAAAAGCGCCAGAAAGTGCCAGAAGGGGAGAAGGTGGTGAGAATGCCTTCCATTGAGTCCTAGGACTGATATTCAAGGAGTTTCAGTGGCCTGAGACGAGTTTCGCACGTCTTCCTTTGACATTAAGCAAAAGGGGACCAAAAGAGACCAAAACTGGAACTTGGGTTCAAAAGCACCAGAAAGTGCTAGAAGGGGAGAAGGTGGTGAGAATGCCTTCCATTGAGTCCTAGGAGTGATATTCAAGGTGTTTCAGTGGCCTGAGACAAATTTCGCACGTCTTCCTTTGCCATTAAGCAAAAAGGGACCAAAAGAGACCAAAACTAGAACTTGGGTCCAAAGGCGCCAGAAAGTGCCAGAACGGGAGAAGGGGTGAGAAAGCCTTTCATAGAGTCCTAGGAGTGATATTCAAGGAGTTTCAGTGGCCTGAGACGAGTTTCGCACATCTTCCTTTGCCATTAAGCAAAAGGGGACCAAAAGAGACCAAAACTGGAACTTGGGTCCAAAGGCACCAGAAAGTGCCAGAATGGAAGAAGGGGGTGAGAAAGCCTTCCATAGAGTCCTAGGAGTGATATTCAAGGAGTTTCGGTGGCCTGAGACGAGTTTCACACGTCTTCCTTTGACATTAAGCAAAAGGGGACCAAAAGAGACCAAAACTGGAACTTGGGTTCAAAAGCACCAGAAAGTGCTAGAAGGGGAGAAGGTGGTGAGAATGCCTTCCATTGAGTCCTAGGAGTGATATTCAAGGAGTTTCAGTGGCCTGAGACAAATTTCGCACGTTTTCCTTTGCCATTAAGCAAAAAGGGACCAAAAGAGACCAAAACTAGAACTTGGGTCCAAAGGCGCCAGAAAGTGCCAGAACGGGAGAAGGGGTGAGAAAGCCTTCCATAGAATCCTAGGAATGATATTCAAGGAGTTTCAGTGGCCTGAGACAAGTTTTGCACATCTTCCTTTGCCGGTAAGCTAAAGGGGACCAAAAGAGACCAAAACTGGAACTTGGGTCCAAAGGCGCCAGAAAGTGCCAGAATGGGAGAAGGGGGTGAGAAAGCCTTCCATAGAATCCTAGGAATGATATTCAAGGAGTTTCAGTGGCCTGAGATGAGTTTCGCACATCTTCCTTTGTCTTTATGCAAAAGGGGACCAAAAGAGACCAAAACTGGAACTTGGGTCCAAAGGCGCCAGAAAGTGCCAGAATGGGAGAAGGGGTGAGAAAGCCTTTCATAGAGTCCTAGGAGTCATATTCAAGGAGTTTCAGTGGCCAGAGATGAGTTTCGCACATCTTCCCTTGCTATTAAGCAAAAGGGGTCCAAAAGAGACCAAAACTAGAACTTGGGTCCAAAGGCGCCAGAAAGTGCTCGAACGGGAAAAGGGTTGAGAAAGTCTTTCATAGAGTCCTAGGAGTGATATTCAAGGAGTTTCAGTGGCCTGAGACGAGTTTCGCACATCTTCCATTGCCAATAAGCAAAAGGAGACTAAAAGAGACCAAAATGGGAACTTGGGTCCAAAAGCGCCAGAAAGTGCCAGAAGGGGAGAAGGTGGTGAGAATGCCTTCCATTGAGTCCTAGGAGTGATATTCAAGGAGTTTCAGTGGCCTGAGACAAATTTCGCACGTTTTCCTTTGCCATTAAGCAAAAAGGGACCAAAAGAGACCAAAACTAGAACTTGGGTCCAAAGGCGCCAGAAAGTGCCAGAACGGGAGAAGGGGTGAGAAAGCCTTCCATAGAATCCTAGGAATGATATTCAAGGAGTTTCAGTGGCCTGAGACAAGTTTTGCACATCTTCCTTTGCCGGTAAGCTAAAGGGGACCAAAAGAGACCAAAACTGGAACTTAGGTCCAAAAGCGCCAGAAAGTGCCAGAAGAGAAGAAGGTGGTGAGAATGCCTTCCATTGAGTGCTCGGAGTGATATTAAAGGAGTTTCAGTGGCCTCAGACAAATTTCGCACATCTTCCTTTGCCGGTAAGCAACAGAGGACCAAAATAGACCAAAACTAGAACATGGGTCCAAAGGCGCCAGAAAGTGCCAGAACGGGAGAAGGGGTGAGAAAGCCTTTCATAGAGTACTAGGAGTGATATTCAAGGAGTTTCAGTGGCCTGAGACGAGTTTCGCACATCTTCCTTTGCCATTAAGCAAAAGGGGACCAAAAGAGACCAAAACTGGAACTTGGGTCCAAAGGCGCCAGAAAGTGCCAGAAGGGGAGAAGGTGGTGAGAATGCCTTCCATTGAGTCCTAGGAGTGATATTCAAGAAGTTTCAGTGGCCTGAGACGAGTTTCGCACGTCTTCCTTTGCCAGTAAGCAAAAGGGGACCAAAAGAGACCAAAACTGAAACTTGGGTCCAAAGGTGCCAGAAAGTACCAGAACGGGAGAAGGGGGTGAGAAAGCCTTCCATACAGTCCTAGGAGTAATATTTAAGGAGTTTCAGTGGCCTGAGACAAGTTTTGCACATCTTCCTTTGCCGGTAAGCTAAAGGGGACCAAAAGAGACCAAAACCGGAACTTGGGTCCAAAGGCGCCAGAAAGTGCCAGAATGGGAGAAGGGGGTGAGAAAGCCTTCCATAGAATCCTAGGAGTGATATTCAAGGAGTTTCAGTGGCCTGAGATGACTTTCGCACATCTTCCTTTGCCTTTAAGCAAAAGGGGACCAAAAGAGACCAAAACTGGACCTTGGGTCCAAAAGCACCAGAAAGTGCCAGAAGGGGAGAAGGTGGTGAGAATCCCTTCCATTGAGTGCTAGGAGTGATATTCAAGGAGTTTCAGTGGCCTGAGACAACTTTCGCACGTCTTCCTTTGCCGGTAAACAAAAGGGCACCAAAAGAGACCAAAACTGAAACTTGGGTCCAAAGGCGCTAGAAAGTGCCAGAACGGGAGAAGGGGCTGAGGAAGCCTTCCATAGAGTCCTAGGAATGATATTCAAGGAGTTTCAGTGGCCTGAGACGAGTTTCGCACGTCTTCCTTTGCCGGTAAGTAAAAGGGGACCAAAAGAGACCAAAACTGGAACTTAGGTCCAAAGGCGCCAGAAAGTCCCAGAAGGGGAGAAGGTGGTTAAAAAGCCTTCTTCTGAGTCTTAGGAGTGATATTCAAGGAGTTTCAGTGGCCTGAGACGAGTTTCACACGTCTTCCTTTGCCGGTAAGCAAAAGGGGACCAAAAGAGACCAAAACTAGAACTTGGGTCCAAAAGCACCAGAAAATGCCAGAAGGGGAGAAGGTGGTGAGAATCCCTTCCATTGAGTGCTCGGAGTGATATTCAAGGAGTTTCAGTGGTCTGAGACGAGTTTCGCACGTCTTCCTTTGCCATTAAGCAAAAAGGGAGCAAAAGACCCCAAAACTGGAACTTGGGTCCAAAGGCGCCAGAAAGAGCCAGAAGGGGAGAAGGTGGTTAAAAAGCCTTCTTCTGAGTCTTAGGAGTGATATTTAAGGAGTTTCAGTGGCCGGAGACAACTTTCACACGTGTTCCTTTGCCGGTAAGCAAAAGGGGACCAAAAGAGACCAAAACTGGAACTTGGGTCCAAAAGCACCAGAAAGTGCCAGAAGGGGAGAAGGTGGTGAGAATCCCTTCCATTGAGTGCTAGGAGTGATATTCAAGGAGTTTCAGTGGCCTGAGACGAGTTTCGCACGTCTTCCTTTGACATTAAGCAAAAGGGGACCAAAAGAGACCAAAACTGGAACTTGGGTTCAAA
Organism: Abrus precatorius; assembly: GCF_003935025.1. Lineage (NCBI taxonomy): Eukaryota > Viridiplantae > Streptophyta > Magnoliopsida > Fabales > Fabaceae > Abrus > Abrus precatorius. Next base: position 26,921 of record NW_020874423.1, read on the forward strand.
AGCGCCAGAAAGTGCCAGAAGGGGAGAAGGTGGTGAGAATGCCTTCCATAGAGTCCTAGGAGTGATATTCAAGGAGTTTCAGTGGCCTGAGACAAGTTTCGCACGTCTTCCTTTGACATTAAGCAAAAGGGGACCAAAAGAGACCAAAACTGGAACTTGGGTCCAAAGGCGCCAGAAAGTGCCAGAATGAGAGAAGGGGGTGAGAAAGCCTTCCGTAGAGTCCCCGGAGTGATATTTAAGGAGTTTTTGTGGCCTGAGACGAGTTTCACACGTCTTCCTTTGCAGGTAAGCAAAAGGGGACCACTAAAGAGACCAAAACTGAAACTTGGGTCCAAAGGTGCCAGAAAGTACCAGAACGGGAGAAGGGGGTGAGAAAGCCTTCCATACAGTCCTAGGAGTGATATTTAAGGAGTTTCAGTGGCCTGAGACAAGTTTTGCACATCTTCCTTTGCCGGTAAGCTAAAGGGGACCAAAAGAGACCAAAACAGGAACTTAGGTCCAAAAGCGCCAGAATTTGCTAGAAGGGGAGAAGGTGGTTAAAAAGCCTTCCTCTGAGTCTTAGGAATGATATTCAAGGAGTTTCAGTGGCCTGAGACGATTTTCGCACGTCTTCCTTTGCCGGTAAGCTAAAGGGGACCAAAAGAGACCAAAACTAGAACTTGGGTCCAAAGGCGCCAGAAAGTGCCAGAACGGGAGAAGGGGTGAGAAAGCCTTTCATAGAGTACTAGGAGTGATATTCAAGGAGTTTCAGTGTCCTGAGACGAGTTTCGCACATCTTCCTTTGCCATTAAGCAAAAGGGGACCAAAAGAGACCAAAACTGGAACTTGGGTCCAAAGGCACCAGAAAGTGCCAGAATGGAAGAAGGGGGTGAGAAAGCCTTCCATAGAGTCCTAGGAGTGATATTCAAGGAGTTTCGGTGGCCTGAGACGAGTTTCACACGTCTTCCTTTGACATTAAGCAAAAGGGGACCAAAAGAGACCAAAACTGGAACTTGGGTGCAAAAGCACCAGAAAGTGCTAGAAGGGGAGAAGGTGGTGAGAATGCTTTCCATTGAGTCCTAGGAGTGATATTCAAGGAGTTTCAGTGGCCTGAGACAAATTTCGTACGTCTTCCTTTGCCATTAAGCAAAAAGGGACCAAAAGAGACCAAAACTAGAACTTGGGTCCAAAGGCGCCAGAAAGTGCCAGAACGGGAGATGGGGTGAGAAAGCCTTCCATAGAATCCTAGGAATGATATTCAAGGAGTTTCAGTGGCCTGAGACGAGTTTCGCACGTCTTCCTTTGCCGGTAAGCAAAAGGGTACCAAAATTGACCAAAACTGGAACTTGGGTCCAAAAGCGCCAGAAAGTGCCAGAAGAGAAGAAGGTGGTGAGAATGCCTTCCATTGAGTGCTCGGAGTGATATTCAAGGAGTTTCAGTGGCCTGAGACCATTTTCGCACGTGTTCCTTTGTCGGTAAGCAAAAGGGGACCAAAAGAGACCAAAACTAGAACTTGGGTCCAAAAGCACCAGAAAATGCCAGAAGGGGAGAAGGTGGTGAGAATCCCTTCCATTGAGTGCTCGGAGTGATATTCAAGGAGTGTCAGTGGCCTGAGACAACTTTCGCACGTCTTCCTTTGCCGGTAAGGGGGTGAGAAAGCCTTCCGTAGAGTCCCCGGAGTGATATTTAAGGAGTTTTTGTGGCCTGAGACGAGTTTCACACGTCTTCCTTTGCAGGTAAGCAAAAGAGGACCAAAAGAGACCAAAACTGGAACTTGGGTCCAAAGGCGCCAGAAAGTCCCAGAAGGGGAGAAGGTGGTTAAAAAGCCTTCTTCTGAGTCTTAGGAGTGATATTCAAGGAGTTTCAGTGGCCTGAGACGAGTTTCACACGTCTTCCTTTGCCGGTAAGCAAAAGGGGACCAAAAGAGACCAAAACTAGAACTTGGGTCCAAAAGCACCAGAAAATGCCAGAAGGGAAGAAGGTGGTGAGAATCCCTTCCATTGAGTGCTCGGAGTGATATTCAAGGAGTGTCAGTGGCCTGAGACAACTTTCGCACGTCTTCCTTTGCCGGTAAACAAAAGGGCACCAAAAGAGACCAAAACTGAAACTTGGGTCCAAAGGCGCTAGAAAGTGCCAGAACGGGAGAAGGGGTGAGAAAGCCTTTCATAGAGTCCTAGGAGTGATATTCAAGGAGTTTCAGTGGCCTGAAACAAGTTTCGCACATCTTCCCTTGCTATTAAGCAAAAGGGGACCAAAAGATACCAAAACTGGAACTTGGGTCCAAAGGCGCCAGAAAGTGCCAGAACGGGAGAAGGGGTGAGAAAGCCTTCCATAGAGCCCTAGGAGTGATATTCAAGGAGTTTCAGTGGCCTGAGACGAGTTTCGCACATCTTCCCTTGCTATTAAGCAAAAGGGGACCAAAAGAGACCAAAACTGGAACTTGGGTCCAAAGGCGCCAGAAAGTGCCAGAACGGGAGAAGGGGTGAGAAAGCCTTTCATAGAGTCCTAGGAGTGATATTCAAGGAGTTTCAGTGGCCAGAGACGAGTTTCGCACATCTTCCCTTGCTATTAAGCAAAAAGGGTCCAAAAGAGACCAAAACTGGAACTTGGGTCCAAAGGCGCCAGAAAGTGCCAGAACGGGAGAAGGGGTGAGAAAGCCTTCCATAGAATCCTAGGAATGATATTCAAGGAGTTTCAGTGGCCTGAGACGAGTTTCGCACGTCTTCCTTTGCCGGTAAGCAAAAGGGTACCAAAATTGACCAAAACTGGAACTTGGGTCCAAAAGCGCCAGAAAGTGCCAGAAGAGAAGAAGGTGGTGAGAATGCCTTCCATTGAGTGCTCGGAGTGATATTCAAGGAGTTTCAGTGGCCTGAGACCATTTTCGCACGTGTTCCTTTGTCGGTAAGCAAAAGGGGACCAAAAGAGACCAAAACAGGAACTTAGGTCCAAAAGCGCCAGAATGTGCTAGAAGGGGAGAAGGTGGTTAAAAAGCCTTCCTCTGAGTCTTAGGAATGATATTCAAGGAGTTTCAGTGGCCTGAGACGATTTTCGCACGTCTTCCTTTGCCGGTAAGCTAAAGGGGACCAAAAGAGACCAAAACTAGAACTTGGGTCCAAAGGCGCCAGAAAGTGCCAGAACGGGAGAAGGGGGTGAGAAAGCCTTCCATACAGTCCTAGGAGTGATATTCAAGGAGTTTCAGTGGCCTGAAACAAGTTTCGCACATCTTCCCTTGCTATTAAGCAAAAGGGGACCAAAAGATACCAAAACTGGAACTTGGGTCCAAAGGCGTCAGAAAGTGCTCGAACGGGAGAAGGGGTGAGAAAGCCTTCCGTAGAGTCCCAGAGTGATATTCAAGGAGTTTTAGTGGCCTGAGACGAGTTTCGCACGTCTTCTTTTGCCGGTAAGCAAAAGAGGACCAAAAGAGACCAAAACTGGAACTTGGGTCCAAAGGCGCCAGAAAGTGCCAGAATGAGAGAAGGGGGTGAGAAAGCCTTCCATAGAGTCCCCGGAGTGATATTCAAGGAGTTTCAGTGGCCTGCGACGAGTTTCGCACATCTTCCCTTGCTATTAAGCAAAAGGGGACCAAAAGAGACCAAAACTGGAACTTGGGTTCAAAAGCGCCAGAAAGTGCCAAAATGGCAGAAGGTGGTGATAATGCCTTCCATAGAGTCCTAGGAGTGATATTCAAGGAGTATCAGTGGCCTGAGACAAGTTTCGCACGTCTTCTTTTGCCGGTAAGCAAAAGAGGACCAAAAGAGACCAAAACTGGAACTTGGGTCCAAAGGCGCCAGAAAGTGCCAGAATGAGAGAAGGGGGTGAGAAAGCCTTCCGTAGAGTCCCCGGAGTGATATTTAAGGAGTTTTTGTGGCCTGAGACGAGTTTCACACGTCTTCCTTTGCAGGTAAGCAAAAGAGGACCAAAAGAGACCAAAACTGGAACTTGGGTCCAAAGGCGCCAGAAAGTGCTCGAACGGGAGAAGGGGTGAGAAAGCCTTTCATAGAGTCCTAGGAGTAATATTCAAGGAGTTTCAGTGGCCTGAGACGAGTTTCGCACGTCTTCCTTTGACATTAAGCAAAAGGGGACCAAAAGAGACCAAAACTGGAACTTGGGTCCAAAGGCGTCAGAAAGTGCTCGAACGGGAGAAGGGGTGAGAAAGCCTTCCGTAGAGTCCCATAGTGATATTCAAGGAGTTTTAGTGGCCTGAGACGAGTTTCGCACGTCTTCCTTTGCAGGTAAGCAAAAGAGGACCAAAAGAGACCAAAACTGGAACTTGGGTCCAAAGGCGCCAGAAAGTGCTCGAACGGGAGAAGGGGTGAGAAAGTCTTTCATAGAGTCCTAGGAGTGATATTCAAGGAGTTTCAGTGGCCTGAGACGAGTTTCGCATGTCTTCCTTTGACATTAAGCAAAAGGGGACCAAAAGAGACAAAAACTGGAACTTGGGTTCAAAAGCGCCAGAAAGTGCCAGAAGGGGAGAAGGTGGTGAGAATGCCTTCCATTGAGTCCTAGGAGTGATATTCAAGGAGTTTCAGTGGCCTGAGACGAGTTTTGCACGTCTTCCTTTGACATTAAGCAAAAGGGGACCAAAAGAGACCAAAACTGGAACTTGGGTTCAAAAGCGCCAGAAAGTGCCAAAATGGGAGAAGGTGGTGATAATGCCTTCCATAGAGTCCTAGGAGTGATATTCAAGGAGTATCAGTGGCCTGAGACAAGTTTCGCACGTCTTCCTTTGACATTAAGCAAAAGGGGACCAAAAGAGACCAAAACTGGAACTTGGGTCCAAAGGCGCCAGAAAGTGCCAGAATGAGAGAAGGGGGTGAGAAAGCCTTCCATAGAGTCCCCGGAGTGATATTCAAGGAGTTTCAGTGGCCTGCGACGAGTTTCGCACATCTTCCCTTGCTATTAAGCAAAAGGGGACCAAAAGAGACCAAAACTGGAACTTGGGTTCAAAAGCGCCAGAAAGTGCCAAAATGGCAGAAGGTGGTGATAATGCCTTCCATAGAGTCCTAGGAGTGATATTCAAGGAGTATCAGTGGCCTGAGACAAGTTTCGCACGTCTTCTTTTGCCGGTAAGCAAAAGAGGACCAAAAGAGACCAAAACTGGAACTTGGGTCCAAAGGCGCCAGAAAGTGCTCGAACGGGAGAAGGGGTGAGAAAGCTTTTCATAGAGTCCTTGCAGTGATATTCAAGGAGTTTCAGTGGCCTGCGACGAGTTTCGCACATCTTCCCTTGCTATTAAGCAAAAGGGGACCAAAAGAGACCAAAACTGCAACTTGGGTTCAAAAGCGCCAGAAAGTGCCAGAAGGGGAGAAGGTGGTGAGAATGCCTTCCATTGAGTCCTAGGAGTGATATTGAAGGAGTTTCAGTGGCCTCAGACAAGTTTCGTACATCTTCCTTTGCCAGTAAGCAAAAGGGGACCAAAAGAGACCAAAACTGAAACTTGGGTCCAAAGGCACCAGAAAGTGCCAGAATGGAAGAAGGGGGTGAGAAAGCCTTCCATAGAGTCTTAGGAGTGATATTCAAGAAGTTTCAGCGGCCTGAGACGAGATTCGCACGTCTCCTTTTGCCGGTAAGCAAAAAAGGACCAAACGAGACCAAAACTGGAACTTGGGTTCAAAGGCACCAGAAAGTGCCAGAATGAGAGAAGGGGGTGAGAAAGCCTTCCGCAGAGTCCCCGGGGTGATATTCAAGGAGTTTCAGTGGCTTGAGACGAGTTTCGCACGTCTTCCTTTGCCGGTAAGCAAAAGAGGACCAAAAGAGACCAAAACTGGAACTTGGGTTCAAAAGCGCCAGAAAGTGCCAAAAGGGGAGAAGGTGGTGAGAATGCCTTTCATAGAGTCCTAGGAGTGATATTCAAGGAGTTTCCGTGGCCTGAGACAAGTTTCGCACGTCTTCCTTTGACATTAAGCAAAAGGGGACCAAAAGAGACCAAAACTGGAACTTGGGTTCAAAAGCGCCAGAAAGTGCCAAAAGGGGAGAAGGTGGTGATAATGCCTTCCATAGAGTGCTAGGAGTGATATTCAAGGAGTTTCAGTGGCCGGAGACAACTTTCGCACGTCTTCCTTTGCCGGTAAGCAAAAGAGGACCAAAAGTGACCAAAACTGAAACTTGGGTCCAAAGGTGCCAGAAAGTACCAGAACGGGAGAAGGGGGTCAGAAAGCCTTCCATATAGTCCTAGGAATGATATTCAAGGAGTTTCAGTGGCGTGAGACGAGTTTCGCACGTCTTCCTTTGACGGTAAGTAAAAGGGGACCAAAAGAGACCAAAACTGGATCTTAGGTCCAAAAGCGCCAGAAAGTGCCAGAATGGGAGAAGGGGTGAGAAAGCCTTTCATAGAGTCCTAGGAGTCATATTCAAGGAGTTTCAGTGGCCAGAGATGAGTTTCGCACATCTTCCCTTGCTATTAAGCAAAAGGGGTCCAAAAGAGACCAAAACTGGAACTTGGGTCCAAAGGCGCCAGAAAGTGCTCGAACGGGAAAAGGGGTGAGAAAGTCTTTCATAGAGTCCTAGGAGTGATATTCAAGGAGTTTCAGTGGCCTGAGACTAGTTTCGCACATCTTCCATTGCCAATAAGCAAAAGGAGACTAAAAGAGACCAAAATGGGAACTTGGGTCCAAAAGCGCCAGAAAGTGCCAGAAGGGGAGAAGGTGGTGAGAATGCCTTCCATTGAGTCCTAGGAGTGATATTCAAGGAGTTTCAGTGGCCTGAGACAAATTTCGCACATTTTCCTTTGCCATTAAGCAAAAAGGGACCAAAAGAGACTAAAACTAGAACTTGGGTCCAAAGGCGCCAGAAAGTGCCAGAAGGGGAGAAGGGGTGAGAAAGCCTTCCATAGAATCCTAGGAATGATATTCAAGGAGTTTCAGTGGCCTGAGACAAGTTTTGCACATCTTCCTTTGCCGGTAAGCTAAAGGGGACCAAAAGAGACCAAAACTGGAACTTGGGTCCAAAGGCGCCAGAAAGTGCCAGAATGGGAGAAGGGGGTGAGAAAGCCTTCCATAGAATCCTAGGAATGATATTCAAGGAGTTTCAGTGGCCTGAGATGAGTTTCGCACATCTTCCTTTGCCTTTATGCAAAAGGGGACCAAAAGAGACCAAAACTGGAACTTGGGTCCAAAAGCACCAGAAAGTGCCAGAATGGGAGAAGGTGGTGAGAATCCCTTCCATTGAGTGCTAGGAGTGATATTCAAGGAGTTTCAGTGGCCGGAGACAACTTTCGTACGTCTTCCTTTGCCGGTAAGCAAAAGAGGACAAAAAGTGACCAAAACTGAAACTTGGGTCCAAAGGTGCCAGAAAGTACCAGAACGGGAGAAGGGGGTGAGAAAGCCTTCCATACAGTCCTAGGAGTGATATTTAAGGAGTTTCAGTGGCCTGAGACAAGTTTTGCACATCTTCCTTTGCCGGTAAGCTAAAGGGGACCAAAAGAGACCAAAACTGGAACTTGGGTCCAAAGGCGCCAGAAAGTGCCAGAATGGGAGAAGGGGGTGAGAAAGCCTTCCATAGAATCCTAGGAATGATATTCAAGGAGTTTCAGTGGCCTGAGATGAGTTTCGCACATCTTCCTTTGCCTTTATGCAAAAGGGGACCAAAAGAGACCAAAACTGGAACTTGGGTCCAAAAGCACCAGAAAGTGCCAGA
>NW_020874424.1:0-30551 GCF_003935025.1 Abrus precatorius
TCCCTAAGGACACGGGCAAAATTCATCTCGGCCACTGAAACACCTTGGAGTGACTGCTAGGACTAATAGGAAGAGTTCCATGTCTCTCTCTCGCCTCCTGGCGCCTTTGGGCCCAAATTCCAATTTGGGTCTCGCTTGGGTCCTCTTTTGCTGAGACGTTAAGAAACACGTGCAAAAGTCATCCTGGGCCACTGAAACACCTTGGAAGTGACTGCTAGGACTAATAGGAAGAGTTCCATGTCTCTCTCGCCTCCTGGCGCCTTTGGGCCCAAATTCCAATTTGGGTCTCGCTTGGGTCCTCTTTTGCTGAGACGTTAAGAAACACGTGCAAAAGTCATCCTGGGCCACTGAAACACCTTGGAAGTGACTGCTAGGACTAGTAGTAACAGTTCCTGTCCTCTCTCTCCTCCTGGCGCTTTGGGCAAATTCCATTTGGGTCTCTGGTCCTCTTTTGCTGAGCTAAGGAACCGGCAAAATCATCTGGCCACTGAAACACCTTGGAAGTGACTGCTAGGACTAATAGGAAGAGTTCCCTGTCTCTCTCTCGCCTCCTGGCGCCTTTGGGCCCAAATTCCAATTTGGGTCTCGCCTGGGTCCTCTTTTGCTGAGTCGCTAAGGAACGCGTGCAAAACTCATCTCGGGCCACTGAAACACCTTGGAAGTGACTGCTAGGACTAATAGGAAGAGTTCCCTGTCTCTCTCTCGCCTCCTGGCGCCTTTGGCCCAAATTCCAATTTGGGTCTCGCTGGGTCCTCTTTTGCTGAGTCGCTAAGGAACGCGTGCAAAACTCATCTGGGCCACTGAAACACCTTGGAAGTGACTGCTAGGACTAATAGGAAGAGTTCCCTGTCTCTCTCTCGCCTCCTGGCGCCTTTGGGCCCAAATTCCAATTTGGGTCTCGCCTGGGTCCTCTTTTGCTGAGTCGCTAAGGAACACGTGCAAAACTCATCTCGGGCCACTGAAACACCTTGGAAGTGACTGCTAGGACTAATAGGAAGAGTTCCCTGTCTCTCTCTTGCCTCCTGGCGCCTTTGGGCCCAAATTCCAATTTGGGTCTCGCCTGGGTCCTCTTTTGCTGAGTCGCTAAGGAACGCGTGCAAAACTCATCTCGGGCCACTGAAACACCTTGGAAGTGACTGCTAGGACTAATAGGAAGAGTTCCCTGTCTCTCTCTCGCCTCCTGGCGCCTTTGGGCCCAAATTCCAATTTGGGTCTCGCCTGGGTCCTCTTTTGCTGAGTCGCTAAGGAACGCGTGCAAAACTCATCTCGGGCCACTGAAACACCTTGGAAGTGACTGCTAGGACTAATAGGAAGAGTTCCCTGTCTCTCTCTGCCTCCTGGCGCCTTGGGCCCAAATTCCAATTTGGGTCTCGCCTGGGTCCTCTTTTGCTGAGTCGCTAAGGAACGCGTGCAAAACTCATCTCGGGCCACTGAAACACCTTGGAAGTGACTGCTAGGACTAATAGGAAGAGTTCCCTGTCTCTCTCTTGCCTCCTGGCGCCTGTGGGCCCAAATTCCAATTTGGGTCTCGGCTGGGTCCTCTTTTGCTGAGTTGCTAAGGAACGCGTGCAAAACTCATCTCGGGCCACTGAAACACCTTGGAAGTGACTGCTAGGACTAATAGGAAGAGTTCCCTGTCTCTCTCTCGCCTCCTGGCGCCTGTGGGCCCAAATTCCAATTTGGGTCTCGCTGGGTCCTCTTTTGCTGAGTGCTAAGGAACGCGTGCAAAACTCATCTCGGGCCACTGAAACACCTTGGAAGTGACTGCTAGGACTAATAGGAAGAGTTCCCTGTCTCTCTCTGCCTCCTGGCGCCTGTGGGCCCAAATTCCAATTTGGGTCTCGCTGGGTCCTCTTTTGCTGAGTTGCTAAGGAACGCGTGCAAAACTCATCTCGGGCCACTGAAACACCTTGGAAGTGACTGCTAGGACTAATAGGAAGAGTTCCCTGTCTCTCTCTCGCCTCCTGGCGCCTTTGGGCCCAAATTCCAATTTGGGTCTCGCCTGGGTCCTCTTTTGCTGAGTCGCTAAGGAACGCGTGCAAAACTCATCTCGGGCCACTGAAACACCTTGGAAGTGACTGCTAGGACTAATAGGAAGAGTTCCCTGTCTCTCTCTCGCCTCCTGGCGCCTTGGGCCCAAATTCCAATTTGGGTCTCGCTGGGTCCTCTTTTGCTGAGTCGCTAAGGAACGCGTGCAAAACTCATCTCGGGCCACTGAAACACCTTGGAAGTGACTGCTAGGACTAATAGGAAGAGTTCCCTGTCTCTCTCTCGCCTCCTGGCGCCTTTGGGCCCAAATTCCAATTTGGGTCTCGCCTGGGTCCTCTTTTGCTGAGTCGCTAAGGAACGCGTGCAAAACTCATCTCGGGCCACTGAAACACCTTGGAAGTGACTGCTAGGACTAATAGGAAGAGTTCCCTGTCTCTCTCTGCCTCCTGGCGCCTTTGGGCCCAAATTCCAATTTGGGTCTCGCCTGGGTCCTCTTTTGCTGAGTCGCTAAGGAACGCGTGCAAAACTCATCTCGGGCCACTGAAACACCTTGGAAGTGACTGCTAGGACTAATAGGAAGAGTTCCCTGTCTCTCTCTCGCCTCCTGGCGCCTTTGGGCCCAAATTCCAATTTGGGTCTCGCTGGGTCCTCTTTTGCTGAGTGCTAAGGAACGCGTGCAAAACTCATCTCGGGCCACTGAAACACCTTGGAAGTGACTGCTAGGACTAATAGAAGAGTTCCCTGTCTCTCTCTTGCCTCCTGGCGCCTTGGGCCCAAATTCCAATTTGGGTCTCGCCTGGGTCCTCTTTTGCTGAGTCGCTAAGGAACGCGTGCAAAACTCATCTCGGGCCACTGAAACACCTTGGAAGTGACTGCTAGGACTAATAGGAAGAGTTCCCTGTCTCTCTCTCGCCTCCTGGCGCCTTTGGGCCCAAATTCCAATTTGGGTCTCGCTGGGTCCTCTTTTGCTGAGTCGCTAAGGAACGCGTGCAAAACTCATCTCGGGCCACTGAAACACCTTGGAAGTGACTGCTAGGACTAATAGGAAGAGTTCCCTGTCTCTCTCTTGCCTCCTGGCGCCTTTGGGCCCAAATTCCAATTTGGGTCTCGCCTGGGTCCTCTTTTGCTGAGTCGCTAAGGAACGCGTGCAAAACTCATCTCGGGCCACTGAAACACCTTGGAAGTGACTGCTAGGACTAATAGGAAGAGTTCCCTGTCTCTCTCTCGCCTCCTGGCGCCTTGGGCCCAAATTCCAATTTGGGTCTCGCTGGGTCCTCTTTTGCTGAGTGCTAAGGAACGCGTGCAAAACTCATCTCGGGCCACTGAAACACCTTGGAAGTGACTGCTAGGACTAATAGGAAGAGTTCCCTGTCTCTCTCTGCCTCCTGGCGCCTTTGGGCCCAAATTCCAATTTGGGTCTCGCCTGGGTCCTCTTTTGCTGAGTTGCTAAGGAACGCGTGCAAAACTCATCTCGGGCCACTGAAACACCTTGGAAGTGACTGCTAGGACTAATAGGAAGAGTTCCCTGTCTCTCTCTCGCCTCCTGGCGCCTTGGGCCCAAATTCCAATTTGGGTCTCGCCTGGGTCCTCTTTTGCTGAGTGCTAAGGAACGCGTGCAAAACTCATCTCGGGCCACTGAAACACCTTGGAAGTGACTGCTAGGACTAATAGGAAGAGTTCCCTGTCTCTCTCTTGCCTCCTGGCGCCTTTGGGCCCAAATTCCAATTTGGGTCTCGCCTGGGTCCTCTTTTGCTGAGTCGCTAAGGAACGCGTGCAAAACTCATCTCGGGCCACTGAAACACCTTGGAAGTGACTGCTAGGACTAATAGGAAGAGTTCCCTGTCTCTCTCTCGCCTCCTGGCGCCTGTGGGCCCAAATTCCAATTTGGGTCTCGCTGGGTCCTCTTTTGCTGAGTTGCTAAGGAACGCGTGCAAAACTCATCTCGGGCCACTGAAACACCTTGGAAGTGACTGCTAGGACTAATAGGAAGAGTTCCCTGTCTCTCTCTTGCCTCCTGGCGCCTTGGGCCCAAATTCCAATTTGGGTCTCGCCTGGGTCCTCTTTTGCTGAGTTGCTAAGGAACGCGTGCAAAACTCATCTCGGGCCACTGAAACACCTTGGAAGTGACTGCTAGGACTAATAGGAAGAGTTCCCTGTCTCTCTCTCGCCTCCTGGCGCCTGTGGGCCCAAATTCCAATTTGGGTCTCGCCTGGGTCCTCTTTTGCTGAGTTGCTAAGGAACGCGTGCAAAACTCATCTCGGGCCACTGAAACACCTTGGAAGTGACTGCTAGGACTAATAGGAAGAGTTCCCTGTCTCTCTCTTGCCTCCTGGCGCCTGTGGGCCCAAATTCCAATTTGGGTCTCGCTGGGTCCTCTTTTGCTGAGTTGCTAAGGAACGCGTGCAAAACTCATCTCGGGCCACTGAAACACCTTGGAAGTGACTGCTAGGACTAATAGGAAGAGTTCCCTGTCTCTCTCTTGCCTCCTGGCGCCTTGGGCCCAAATTCCAATTTGGGTCTCGCCTGGGTCCTCTTTTGCTGAGTTGCTAAGGAACGCGTGCAAAACTCATCTCGGGCCACTGAAACACCTTGGAAGTGACTGCTAGGACTAATAGGAAGAGTTCCCTGTCTCTCTCTGCCTCCTGGCGCCTGTGGGCCCAAATTCCAATTTGGGTCTCGCTGGGTCCTCTTTTGCTGAGTTGCTAAGGAACGCGTGCAAAACTCATCTCGGGCCACTGAAACACCTTGGAAGTGACTGCTAGGACTAATAGGAAGAGTTCCCTGTCTCTCTCTTGCCTCCTGGCGCCTTTGGGCCCAAATTCCAATTTGGGTCTCGCCTGGGTCCTCTTTTGCTGAGTCGCTAAGGAACGCGTGCAAAACTCATCTCGGGCCACTGAAACACCTTGGAAGTGACTGCTAGGACTAATAGGAACAGTTCCCTGTCTCTCTCTCGCCTCCTGGCGCCTGTGGGCCCAAATTCCAATTTGGGTCTCGCTGGGTCCTCTTTTGCTGAGTGCTAAGGAACGCGTGCAAAACTCATCTCGGGCCACTGAAACACCTTGGAAGTGACTGCTAGGACTAATAGGAAGAGTTCCCTGTCTCTCTCTTGCCTCCTGGCGCCTGTGGGCCCAAATTCCAATTTGGGTCTCGGCTGGGTCCTCTTTTGCTGAGTGCTAAGGAACGCGTGCAAAACTCATCTCGGGCCACTGAAACACCTTGGAAGTGACTGCTAGGACTAATAGGAAGAGTTCCCTGTCTCTCTCTCGCCTCCTGGCGCCTGTGGGCCCAAATTCCAATTTGGGTCTCGCTGGGTCCTCTTTTGCTGAGTTGCTAAGGAACGCGTGCAAAACTCATCTCGGGCCACTGAAACACCTTGGAAGTGACTGCTAGGACTAATAGGAAGAGTTCCCTGTCTCTCTCTTGCCTCCTGGCGCCTTGGGCCCAAATTCCAATTTGGGTCTCGCCTGGGTCCTCTTTTGCTGAGTGCTAAGGAACGCGTGCAAAACTCATCTCGGGCCACTGAAACACCTTGGAAGTGACTGCTAGGACTAATAGGAAGAGTTCCCTGTCTCTCTCTCGCCTCCTGGCGCCTTGGGCCCAAATTCCAATTTGGGTCTCGCTGGGTCCTCTTTTGCTGAGTTGCTAAGGAACGCGTGCAAAACTCATCTCGGGCCACTGAAACACCTTGGAAGTGACTGCTAGGACTAATAGGAAGAGTTCCCTGTCTCTCTCTGCCTCCTGGCGCCTGTGGGCCCAAATTCCAATTTGGGTCTCGCTGGGTCCTCTTTTGCTGAGTTGCTAAGGAACGCGTGCAAAACTCATCTCGGGCCACTGAAACACCTTGGAAGTGACTGCTAGGACTAATAGGAAGAGTTCCCTGTCTCTCTCTCGCCTCCTGGCGCCTTTGGGCCCAAATTCCAATTTGGGTCTCGCTGGGTCCTCTTTTGCTGAGTTGCTAAGGAACGCGTGCAAAACTCATCTCGGGCCACTGAAACACCTTGGAAGTGACTGCTAGGACTAATAGGAAGAGTTCCCTGTCTCTCTCTCGCCTCCTGGCGCCTGTGGGCCCAAATTCCAATTTGGGTCTCGCCTGGGTCCTCTTTTGCTGAGTGCTAAGGAACGCGTGCAAAACTCATCTCGGGCCACTGAAACACCTTGGAAGTGACTGCTAGGACTAATAGGAAGAGTTCCCTGTCTCTCTCTGCCTCCTGGCGCCTTGGGCCCAAATTCCAATTTGGGTCTCGCCTGGGTCCTCTTTTGCTGAGTCGCTAAGGAACGCGTGCAAAACTCATCTCGGGCCACTGAAACACCTTGGAAGTGACTGCTAGGACTAATAGGAAGAGTTCCCTGTCTCTCTCTGCCTCCTGGCGCCTGTGGGCCCAAATTCCAATTTGGGTCTCGCTGGGTCCTCTTTTGCTGAGTTGCTAAGGAACGCGTGCAAAACTCATCTCGGGCCACTGAAACACCTTGGAAGTGACTGCTAGGACTAATAGGAAGAGTTCCCTGTCTCTCTCTTGCCTCCTGGCGCCTTGGGCCCAAATTCCAATTTGGGTCTCGCCTGGGTCCTCTTTTGCTGAGTCGCTAAGGAACGCGTGCAAAACTCATCTCGGGCCACTGAAACACCTTGGAAGTGACTGCTAGGACTAATAGGAAGAGTTCCCTGTCTCTCTCTCGCCTCCTGGCGCCTGTGGGCCCAAATTCCAATTTGGGTCTCGCCTGGGTCCTCTTTTGCTGAGTTGCTAAGGAACGCGTGCAAAACTCATCTCGGGCCACTGAAACACCTTGGAAGTGACTGCTAGGACTAATAGGAAGAGTTCCCTGTCTCTCTCTTGCCTCCTGGCGCCTGTGGGCCCAAATTCCAATTTGGGTCTCGGCTGGGTCCTCTTTTGCTGAGTTGCTAAGGAACGCGTGCAAAACTCATCTCGGGCCACTGAAACACCTTGGAAGTGACTGCTAGGACTAATAGGAAGAGTTCCCTGTCTCTCTCTGCCTCCTGGCGCCTGTGGGCCCAAATTCCAATTTGGGTCTCGCTGGGTCCTCTTTTGCTGAGTTGCTAAGGAACGCGTGCAAAACTCATCTCGGGCCACTGAAACACCTTGGAAGTGACTGCTAGGACTAATAGGAAGAGTTCCCTGTCTCTCTCTTGCCTCCTGGCGCCTTGGGCCCAAATTCCAATTTGGGTCTCGCTGGGTCCTCTTTTGCTGAGTGCTAAGGAACGCGTGCAAAACTCATCTCGGGCCACTGAAACACCTTGGAAGTGACTGCTAGGACTAATAGGAAGAGTTCCCTGTCTCTCTCTCGCCTCCTGGCGCCTGTGGGCCCAAATTCCAATTTGGGTCTCGCTGGGTCCTCTTTTGCTGAGTTGCTAAGGAACGCGTGCAAAACTCATCTCGGGCCACTGAAACACCTTGGAAGTGACTGCTAGGACTAATAGGAAGAGTTCCCTGTCTCTCTCTTGCCTCCTGGCGCCTGTGGGCCCAAATTCCAATTTGGGTCTCGCTGGGTCCTCTTTTGCTGAGTTGCTAAGGAACGCGTGCAAAACTCATCTCGGGCCACTGAAACACCTTGGAAGTGACTGCTAGGACTAATAGGAAGAGTTCCCTGTCTCTCTCTTGCCTCCTGGCGCCTTGGGCCCAAATTCCAATTTGGGTCTCGCCTGGGTCCTCTTTTGCTGAGTCGCTAAGGAACGCGTGCAAAACTCATCTCGGGCCACTGAAACACCTTGGAAGTGACTGCTAGGACTAATAGGAAGAGTTCCCTGTCTCTCTCTCGCCTCCTGGCGCCTTTGGGCCCAAATTCCAATTTGGGTCTCGCTGGGTCCTCTTTTGCTGAGTGCTAAGGAACGCGTGCAAAACTCATCTCGGGCCACTGAAACACCTTGGAAGTGACTGCTAGGACTAATAGGAAGAGTTCCCTGTCTCTCTCTTGCCTCCTGGCGCCTGTGGGCCCAAATTCCAATTTGGGTCTCGCTGGGTCCTCTTTTGCTGAGTTGCTAAGGAACGCGTGCAAAACTCATCTCGGGCCACTGAAACACCTTGGAAGTGACTGCTAGGACTAATAGGAAGAGTTCCCTGTCTCTCTCTTGCCTCCTGGCGCCTGTGGGCCCAAATTCCAATTTGGGTCTCGCCTGGGTCCTCTTTTGCTGAGTTGCTAAGGAACGCGTGCAAAACTCATCTCGGGCCACTGAAACACCTTGGAAGTGACTGCTAGGACTAATAGGAAGAGTTCCCTGTCTCTCTCTTGCCTCCTGGCGCCTGTGGGCCCAAATTCCAATTTGGGTCTCGGCTGGGTCCTCTTTTGCTGAGTGCTAAGGAACGCGTGCAAAACTCATCTCGGGCCACTGAAACACCTTGGAAGTGACTGCTAGGACTAATAGGAAGAGTTCCCTGTCTCTCTCTCGCCTCCTGGCGCCTGTGGGCCCAAATTCCAATTTGGGTCTCGCTGGGTCCTCTTTTGCTGAGTTGCTAAGGAACGCGTGCAAAACTCATCTCGGGCCACTGAAACACCTTGGAAGTGACTGCTAGGACTAATAGGAAGAGTTCCCTGTCTCTCTCTTGCCTCCTGGCGCCTTGGGCCCAAATTCCAATTTGGGTCTCGCCTGGGTCCTCTTTTGCTGAGTCGCTAAGGAACGCGTGCAAAACTCATCTCGGGCCACTGAAACACCTTGGAAGTGACTGCTAGGACTATAGGAACAGTTCCCTGTCTCTCTCTCGCCTCCTGGCGCCTGTGGGCCCAAATTCCAATTTGGGTCTCGCTGGGTCCTCTTTTGCTGAGTTGCTAAGGAACGCGTGCAAAACTCATCTCGGGCCACTGAAACACCTTGGAAGTGACTGCTAGGACTAATAGGAAGAGTTCCCTGTCTCTCTCTTGCCTCCTGGCGCCTTGGGCCCAAATTCCAATTTGGGTCTCGCTGGGTCCTCTTTTGCTGAGTTGCTAAGGAACGCGTGCAAAACTCATCTCGGGCCACTGAAACACCTTGGAAGTGACTGCTAGGACTAATAGGAAGAGTTCCCTGTCTCTCTCTCGCCTCCTGGCGCCTTTGGGCCCAAATTCCAATTTGGGTCTCGCCTGGGTCCTCTTTTGCTGAGTTGCTAAGGAACGCGTGCAAAACTCATCTCGGGCCACTGAAACACCTTGGAAGTGACTGCTAGGACTAATAGGAAGAGTTCCCTGTCTCTCTCTTGCCTCCTGGCGCCTTGGGCCCAAATTCCAATTTGGGTCTCGCCTGGGTCCTCTTTTGCTGAGTCGCTAAGGAACGCGTGCAAAACTCATCTCGGGCCACTGAAACACCTTGGAGGTGACTGCTAGGACTAATAGGAACAGTTCCCTGTCTCTCTCTCGCCTCCTGGCGCCTGTGGGCCCAAATTCCAATTTGGGTCTCGCCTGGGTCCTCTTTTGCTGAGTTGCTAAGGAACGCGTGCAAAACTCATCTCGGGCCACTGAAACACCTTGGAAGTGACTGCTAGGACTAATAGGAAGAGTTCCCTGTCTCTCTCTTGCCTCCTGGCGCCTTGGGCCCAAATTCCAATTTGGGTCTCGCCTGGGTCCTCTTTTGCTGAGTCGCTAAGGAACGCGTGCAAAACTCATCTCGGGCCACTGAAACACCTTGGAAGTGACTGCTAGGACTAATAGGAAGAGTTCCCTGTCTCTCTCTCGCCTCCTGGCGCCTGTGGGCCCAAATTCCAATTTGGGTCTCGCTGGGTCCTCTTTTGCTGAGTTGCTAAGGAACGCGTGCAAAACTCATCTCGGGCCACTGAAACACCTTGGAAGTGACTGCTAGGACTAATAGGAACAGTTCCCTGTCTCTCTCTCGCCTCCTGGCGCCTGTGGGCCCAAATTCCAATTTGGGTCTCGCTGGGTCCTCTTTTGCTGAGTTGCTAAGGAACGCGTGCAAAACTCATCTCGGGCCACTGAAACACCTTGGAAGTGACTGCTAGGACTAATAGGAAGAGTTCCCTGTCTCTCTCTTGCCTCCTGGCGCCTGTGGGCCCAAATTCCAATTTGGGTCTCGGCTGGGTCCTCTTTTGCTGAGTTGCTAAGGAACGCGTGCAAAACTCATCTCGGGCCACTGAAACACCTTGGAAGTGACTGCTAGGACTAATAGGAAGAGTTCCCTGTCTCTCTCTTGCCTCCTGGCGCCTGTGGGCCCAAATTCCAATTTGGGTCTCGCCTGGGTCCTCTTTTGCTGAGTTGCTAAGGAACGCGTGCAAAACTCATCTCGGGCCACTGAAACACCTTGGAAGTGACTGCTAGGACTAATAGGAAGAGTTCCCTGTCTCTCTCTGCCTCCTGGCGCCTGTGGGCCCAAATTCCAATTTGGGTCTCGCCTGGGTCCTCTTTTGCTGAGTGCTAAGGAACGCGTGCAAAACTCATCTCGGGCCACTGAAACACCTTGGAAGTGACTGCTAGGACTAATAGGAAGAGTTCCCTGTCTCTCTCTTGCCTCCTGGCGCCTGTGGGCCCAAATTCCAATTTGGGTCTCGCTGGGTCCTCTTTTGCTGAGTTGCTAAGGAACGCGTGCAAAACTCATCTCGGGCCACTGAAACACCTTGGAAGTGACTGCTAGGACTAATAGGAAGAGTTCCCTGTCTCTCTCTTGCCTCCTGGCGCCTTGGGCCCAAATTCCAATTTGGGTCTCGCCTGGGTCCTCTTTTGCTGAGTGCTAAGGAACGCGTGCAAAACTCATCTCGGGCCACTGAAACACCTTGGAAGTGACTGCTAGGACTAGTAGGAACAGTTCCCTGTCTCTCTCTCGCCTCCTGGCGCCTGTGGGCCCAAATTCCAATTTGGGTCTCGCTGGGTCCTCTTTTGCTGAGTTGCTAAGGAACGCGTGCAAAACTCATCTCGGGCCACTGAAACACCTTGGAAGTGACTGCTAGGACTAATAGGAAGAGTTCCCTGTCTCTCTCTTGCCTCCTGGCGCCTGTGGGCCCAAATTCCAATTTGGGTCTCGCTGGGTCCTCTTTTGCTGAGTTGCTAAGGAACGCGTGCAAAACTCATCTCGGGCCACTGAAACACCTTGGAAGTGACTGCTAGGACTAATAGGAAGAGTTCCCTGTCTCTCTCTTGCCTCCTGGCGCCTGTGGGCCCAAATTCCAATTTGGGTCTCGCTGGGTCCTCTTTTGCTGAGTTGCTAAGGAACGCGTGCAAAACTCATCTCGGGCCACTGAAACACCTTGGAAGTGACTGCTAGGACTAATAGGAAGAGTTCCCTGTCTCTCTCTTGCCTCCTGGCGCCTTGGGCCCAAATTCCAATTTGGGTCTCGCCTGGGTCCTCTTTTGCTGAGTTGCTAAGGAACGCGTGCAAAACTCATCTCGGGCCACTGAAACACCTTGGAAGTGACTGCTAGGACTAATAGGAAGAGTTCCCTGTCTCTCTCTCGCCTCCTGGCGCCTGTGGGCCCAAATTCCAATTTGGGTCTCGCTGGGTCCTCTTTTGCTGAGTTGCTAAGGAACGCGTGCAAAACTCATCTCGGGCCACTGAAACACCTTGGAAGTGACTGCTAGGACTAATAGGAAGAGTTCCCTGTCTCTCTCTTGCCTCCTGGCGCCTTGGGCCCAAATTCCAATTTGGGTCTCGCTGGGTCCTCTTTTGCTGAGTGCTAAGGAACGCGTGCAAAACTCATCTCGGGCCACTGAAACACCTTGGAAGTGACTGCTAGGACTAATAGGAACAGTTCCCTGTCTCTCTCTCGCCTCCTGGCGCCTGTGGGCCCAAATTCCAATTTGGGTCTCGCCTGGGTCCTCTTTTGCTGAGTTGCTAAGGAACGCGTGCAAAACTCATCTCGGGCCACTGAAACACCTTGGAAGTGACTGCTAGGACTAATAGGAAGAGTTCCCTGTCTCTCTCTTGCCTCCTGGCGCCTTTGGGCCCAAATTCCAATTTGGGTCTCGCCTGGGTCCTCTTTTGCTGAGTCGCTAAGGAACGCGTGCAAAACTCATCTCGGGCCACTGAAACACCTTGGAAGTGACTGCTAGGACTAATAGGAACAGTTCCCTGTCTCTCTCTCGCCTCCTGGCGCCTGTGGGCCCAAATTCCAATTTGGGTCTCGCCTGGGTCCTCTTTTGCTGAGTGCTAAGGAACGCGTGCAAAACTCATCTCGGGCCACTGAAACACCTTGGAAGTGACTGCTAGGACTAATAGGAAGAGTTCCCTGTCTCTCTCTTGCCTCCTGGCGCCTTGGGCCCAAATTCCAATTTGGGTCTCGCCTGGGTCCTCTTTTGCTGAGTCGCTAAGGAACGCGTGCAAAACTCATCTCGGGCCACTGAAACACCTTGGAAGTGACTGCTAGGACTAATAGGAAGAGTTCCCTGTCTCTCTCTCGCCTCCTGGCGCCTGTGGGCCCAAATTCCAATTTGGGTCTCGCTGGGTCCTCTTTTGCTGAGTTGCTAAGGAACGCGTGCAAAACTCATCTCGGGCCACTGAAACACCTTGGAAGTGACTGCTAGGACTAATAGGAAGAGTTCCCTGTCTCTCTCTCGCCTCCTGGCGCCTGTGGGCCCAAATTCCAATTTGGGTCTCGCTGGGTCCTCTTTTGCTGAGTTGCTAAGGAACGCGTGCAAAACTCATCTCGGGCCACTGAAACACCTTGGAAGTGACTGCTAGGACTAATAGGAAGAGTTCCCTGTCTCTCTCTCGCCTCCTGGCGCCTGTGGGCCCAAATTCCAATTTGGGTCTCGCTGGGTCCTCTTTTGCTGAGTTGCTAAGGAACGCGTGCAAAACTCATCTCGGGCCACTGAAACACCTTGGAAGTGACTGCTAGGACTAATAGGAAGAGTTCCCTGTCTCTCTCTTGCCTCCTGGCGCCTGTGGGCCCAAATTCCAATTTGGGTCTCGCTGGGTCCTCTTTTGCTGAGTTGCTAAGGAACGCGTGCAAAACTCATCTCGGGCCACTGAAACACCTTGGAAGTGACTGCTAGGACTAATAGGAAGAGTTCCCTGTCTCTCTCTTGCCTCCTGGCGCCTGTGGGCCCAAATTCCAATTTGGGTCTCGCCTGGGTCCTCTTTTGCTGAGTTGCTAAGGAACGCGTGCAAAACTCATCTCGGGCCACTGAAACACCTTGGAAGTGACTGCTAGGACTAATAGGAAGAGTTCCCTGTCTCTCTCTCGCCTCCTGGCGCCTGTGGGCCCAAATTCCAATTTGGGTCTCGCTGGGTCCTCTTTTGCTGAGTTGCTAAGGAACGCGTGCAAAACTCATCTCGGGCCACTGAAACACCTTGGAAGTGACTGCTAGGACTAATAGGAAGAGTTCCCTGTCTCTCTCTCGCCTCCTGGCGCCTTGGGCCCAAATTCCAATTTGGGTCTCGCTGGGTCCTCTTTTGCTGAGTGCTAAGGAACGCGTGCAAAACTCATCTCGGCCACTGAAACACCTTGGAAGTGACTGCTAGGACTAATAGGAAGAGTTCCCTGTCTCTCTCTCGCCTCCTGGCGCCTTGGGCCCAAATTCCAATTTGGGTCTCGCCTGGGTCCTCTTTTGCTGAGTTGCTAAGGAACGCGTGCAAAACTCATCTCGGGCCACTGAAACACCTTGGAAGTGACTGCTAGGACTAATAGGAAGAGTTCCCTGTCTCTCTCTCGCCTCCTGGCGCCTGTGGGCCCAAATTCCAATTTGGGTCTCGCTGGGTCCTCTTTTGCTGAGTTGCTAAGGAACGCGTGCAAAACTCATCTCGGGCCACTGAAACACCTTGGAAGTGACTGCTAGGACTAATAGGAAGAGTTCCCTGTCTCTCTCTTGCCTCCTGGCGCCTTGGGCCCAAATTCCAATTTGGGTCTCGCCTGGGTCCTCTTTTGCTGAGTCGCTAAGGAACGCGTGCAAAACTCATCTCGGGCCACTGAAACACCTTGGAAGTGACTGCTAGGACTAATAGGAAGAGTTCCCTGTCTCTCTCTCGCCTCCTGGCGCCTTGGGCCCAAATTCCAATTTGGGTCTCGGCTGGGTCCTCTTTTGCTGAGTTGCTAAGGAACGCGTGCAAAACTCATCTCGGGCCACTGAAACACCTTGGAAGTGACTGCTAGGACTAATAGGAAGAGTTCCCTGTCTCTCTCTTGCCTCCTGGCGCCTTTGGGCCCAAATTCCAATTTGGGTCTCGCCTGGGTCCTCTTTTGCTGAGTCGCTAAGGAACGCGTGCAAAACTCATCTCGGGCCACTGAAACACCTTGGAAGTGACTGCTAGGACTAATAGGAAGAGTTCCCTGTCTCTCTCTCGCCTCCTGGCGCCTGTGGGCCCAAATTCCAATTTGGGTCTCGCTGGGTCCTCTTTTGCTGAGTTGCTAAGGAACGCGTGCAAAACTCATCTCGGGCCACTGAAACACCTTGGAAGTGACTGCTAGGACTAATAGGAAGAGTTCCCTGTCTCTCTCTTGCCTCCTGGCGCCTTGGGCCCAAATTCCAATTTGGGTCTCGCCTGGGTCCTCTTTTGCTGAGTTGCTAAGGAACGCGTGCAAAACTCATCTCGGGCCACTGAAACACCTTGGAAGTGACTGCTAGGACTAATAGGAAGAGTTCCCTGTCTCTCTCTCGCCTCCTGGCGCCTGTGGGCCCAAATTCCAATTTGGGTCTCGCCTGGGTCCTCTTTTGCTGAGTTGCTAAGGAACGCGTGCAAAACTCATCTCGGGCCACTGAAACACCTTGGAAGTGACTGCTAGGACTAATAGGAAGAGTTCCCTGTCTCTCTCTTGCCTCCTGGCGCCTTGGGCCCAAATTCCAATTTGGGTCTCGCCTGGGTCCTCTTTTGCTGAGTTGCTAAGGAACGCGTGCAAAACTCATCTCGGGCCACTGAAACACCTTGGAAGTGACTGCTAGGACTAATAGGAAGAGTTCCCTGTCTCTCTCTCGCCTCCTGGCGCCTGTGGGCCCAAATTCCAATTTGGGTCTCGCCTGGGTCCTCTTTTGCTGAGTGCTAAGGAACGCGTGCAAAACTCATCTCGGGCCACTGAAACACCTTGGAAGTGACTGCTAGGACTAATAGGAAGAGTTCCCTGTCTCTCTCTCGCCTCCTGGCGCCTTTGGGCCCAAATTCCAATTTGGGTCTCGCCTGGGTCCTCTTTTGCTGAGTTGCTAAGGAACGCGTGCAAAACTCATCTCGGGCCACTGAAACACCTTGGAAGTGACTGCTAGGACTAATAGGAAGAGTTCCCTGTCTCTCTCTCGCCTCCTGGCGCCTTGGGCCCAAATTCCAATTTGGGTCTCGCCTGGGTCCTCTTTTGCTGAGTCGCTAAGGAACGCGTGCAAAACTCATCTCGGGCCACTGAAACACCTTGGAAGTGACTGCTAGGACTAATAGGAAGAGTTCCCTGTCTCTCTCTCGCCTCCTGGCGCCTTTGGGCCCAAATTCCAATTTGGGTCTCGCCTGGGTCCTCTTTTGCTGAGTGCTAAGGAACGCGTGCAAAACTCATCTCGGGCCACTGAAACACCTTGGAAGTGACTGCTAGGACTAATAGGAAGAGTTCCCTGTCTCTCTCTCGCCTCCTGGCGCCTTGGGCCCAAATTCCAATTTGGGTCTCGCTGGGTCCTCTTTTGCTGAGTTGCTAAGGAACGCGTGCAAAACTCATCTCGGGCCACTGAAACACCTTGGAAGTGACTGCTAGGACTAATAGGAAGAGTTCCCTGTCTCTCTCTTGCCTCCTGGCGCCTTGGGCCCAAATTCCAATTTGGGTCTCGCCTGGGTCCTCTTTTGCTGAGTCGCTAAGGAACGCGTGCAAAACTCATCTCGGCCACTGAAACACCTTGGAAGTGACTGCTAGGACTAATAGGAAGAGTTCCCTGTCTCTCTCTCGCCTCCTGGCGCCTTGGGCCCAAATTCCAATTTGGGTCTCGCTGGGTCCTCTTTTGCTGAGTTGCTAAGGAACGCGTGCAAAACTCATCTCGGGCCACTGAAACACCTTGGAAGTGACTGCTAGGACTAATAGGAAGAGTTCCCTGTCTCTCTCTTGCCTCCTGGCGCCTTGGGCCCAAATTCCAATTTGGGTCTCGCCTGGGTCCTCTTTTGCTGAGTTGCTAAGGAACGCGTGCAAAACTCATCTCGGGCCACTGAAACACCTTGGAAGTGACTGCTAGGACTAATAGGAACAGTTCCCTGTCTCTCTCTCGCCTCCTGGCGCCTGTGGGCCCAAATTCCAATTTGGGTCTCGCTGGGTCCTCTTTTGCTGAGTTGCTAAGGAACGCGTGCAAAACTCATCTCGGGCCACTGAAACACCTTGGAAGTGACTGCTAGGACTAATAGGAAGAGTTCCCTGTCTCTCTCTCGCCTCCTGGCGCCTGTGGGCCCAAATTCCAATTTGGGTCTCGCCTGGGTCCTCTTTTGCTGAGTCGCTAAGGAACGCGTGCAAAACTCATCTCGGGCCACTGAAACACCTTGGAAGTGACTGCTAGGACTAATAGGAAGAGTTCCCTGTCTCTCTCTGCCTCCTGGCGCCTTTGGGCCCAAATTCCAATTTGGGTCTCGCCTGGGTCCTCTTTTGCTGAGTTGCTAAGGAACGCGTGCAAAACTCATCTCGGGCCACTGAAACACCTTGGAAGTGACTGCTAGGACTAATAGGAAAGTTCCCTGTCTCTCTCTCGCCTCCTGGCGCCTTTGGGCCCAAATTCCAATTTGGGTCTCGCCTGGGTCCTCTTTTGCTGAGTTGCTAAGGAACGCGTGCAAAACTCATCTCGGGCCACTGAAACACCTTGGAAGTGACTGCTAGGACTAATAGGAAGAGTTCCCTGTCTCTCTCTGCCTCCTGGCGCCTTTGGGCCCAAATTCCAATTTGGGTCTCGCTGGGTCCTCTTTTGCTGAGTGCTAAGGAACGCGTGCAAAACTCATCTCGGCCACTGAAACACCTTGGAAGTGACTGCTAGGACTAATAGGAAGAGTTCCCTGTCTCTCTCTCGCCTCCTGGCGCCTTTGGGCCCAAATTCCAATTTGGGTCTCGCCTGGGTCCTCTTTTGCTGAGTGCTAAGGAACGCGTGCAAAACTCATCTCGGGCCACTGAAACACCTTGGAAGTGACTGCTAGGACTAATAGGAAGAGTTCCCTGTCTCTCTCTCGCCTCCTGGCGCCTGTGGGCCCAAATTCCAATTTGGGTCTCGCTGGGTCCTCTTTTGCTGAGTTGCTAAGGAACGCGTGCAAAACTCATCTCGGGCCACTGAAACACCTTGGAAGTGACTGCTAGGACTAATAGGAAGAGTTCCCTGTCTCTCTCTCGCCTCCTGGCGCCTGTGGGCCCAAATTCCAATTTGGGTCTCGCCTGGGTCCTCTTTTGCTGAGTTGCTAAGGAACGCGTGCAAAACTCATCTCGGCCACTGAAACACCTTGGAAGTGACTGCTAGGACTAATAGGAAGAGTTCCCTGTCTCTCTCTCGCCTCCTGGCGCCTTTGGGCCCAAATTCCAATTTGGGTCTCGCTGGGTCCTCTTTTGCTGAGTTGCTAAGGAACGCGTGCAAAACTCATCTCGGGCCACTGAAACACCTTGGAAGTGACTGCTAGGACTAATAGGAAGAGTTCCCTGTCTCTCTCTGCCTCCTGGCGCCTTTGGGCCCAAATTCCAATTTGGGTCTCGCCTGGGTCCTCTTTTGCTGAGTCGCTAAGGAACGCGTGCAAAACTCATCTCGGGCCACTGAAACACCTTGGAAGTGACTGCTAGGACTAATAGGAAGAGTTCCCTGTCTCTCTCTCGCCTCCTGGCGCCTTTGGGCCCAAATTCCAATTTGGGTCTCGCCTGGGTCCTCTTTTGCTGAGTTGCTAAGGAACGCGTGCAAAACTCATCTCGGGCCACTGAAACACCTTGGAAGTGACTGCTAGGACTAATAGGAAGAGTTCCCTGTCTCTCTCTTGCCTCCTGGCGCCTTGGGCCCAAATTCCAATTTGGGTCTCGCTGGGTCCTCTTTTGCTGAGTCGCTAAGGAACGCGTGCAAAACTCATCTCGGGCCACTGAAACACCTTGGAAGTGACTGCTAGGACTAATAGGAAGAGTTCCCTGTCTCTCTCTCGCCTCCTGGCGCCTTTGGGCCCAAATTCCAATTTGGGTCTCGCTGGGTCCTCTTTTGCTGAGTTGCTAAGGAACGCGTGCAAAACTCATCTCGGGCCACTGAAACACCTTGGAAGTGACTGCTAGGACTAATAGGAAGAGTTCCCTGTCTCTCTCTCGCCTCCTGGCGCCTTGGGCCCAAATTCCAATTTGGGTCTCGCCTGGGTCCTCTTTTGCTGAGTTGCTAAGGAACGCGTGCAAAACTCATCTCGGGCCACTGAAACACCTTGGAAGTGACTGCTAGGACTAATAGGAAGAGTTCCCTGTCTCTCTCTTGCCTCCTGGCGCCTTTGGGCCCAAATTCCAATTTGGGTCTCGCCTGGGTCCTCTTTTGCTGAGTCGCTAAGGAACGCGTGCAAAACTCATCTCGGCCACTGAAACACCTTGGAAGTGACTGCTAGGACTAATAGGAAGAGTTCCCTGTCTCTCTCTCGCCTCCTGGCGCCTTTGGGCCCAAATTCCAATTTGGGTCTCGCTGGGTCCTCTTTTGCTGAGTGCTAAGGAACGCGTGCAAAACTCATCTCGGGCCACTGAAACACCTTGGAAGTGACTGCTAGGACTAATAGGAACAGTTCCCTGTCTCTCTCTCGCCTCCTGGCGCCTGTGGGCCCAAATTCCAATTTGGGTCTCGCTGGGTCCTCTTTTGCTGAGTTGCTAAGGAACGCGTGCAAAACTCATCTCGGGCCACTGAAACACCTTGGAAGTGACTGCTAGGACTAATAGGAAGAGTTCCCTGTCTCTCTCTGCCTCCTGGCGCCTTTGGGCCCAAATTCCAATTTGGGTCTCGCCTGGGTCCTCTTTTGCTGAGTCGCTAAGGAACGCGTGCAAAACTCATCTCGGGCCACTGAAACACCTTGGAAGTGACTGCTAGGACTAATAGGAAGAGTTCCCTGTCTCTCTCTCGCCTCCTGGCGCCTTGGGCCCAAATTCCAATTTGGGTCTCGCTGGGTCCTCTTTTGCTGAGTCGCTAAGGAACGCGTGCAAAACTCATCTCGGGCCACTGAAACACCTTGGAAGTGACTGCTAGGACTAATAGGAAGAGTTCCCTGTCTCTCTCTCGCCTCCTGGCGCCTGTGGGCCCAAATTCCAATTTGGGTCTCGCTGGGTCCTCTTTTGCTGAGTTGCTAAGGAACGCGTGCAAAACTCATCTCGGGCCACTGAAACACCTTGGAAGTGACTGCTAGGACTAATAGGAAGAGTTCCCTGTCTCTCTCTCGCCTCCTGGCGCCTTTGGGCCCAAATTCCAATTTGGGTCTCGCCTGGGTCCTCTTTTGCTGAGTCGCTAAGGAACGCGTGCAAAACTCATCTCGGCCACTGAAACACCTTGGAAGTGACTGCTAGGACTAATAGGAAGAGTTCCCTGTCTCTCTCTCGCCTCCTGGCGCCTTGGGCCCAAATTCCAATTTGGGTCTCGCCTGGGTCCTCTTTTGCTGAGTGCTAAGGAACGCGTGCAAAACTCATCTCGGGCCACTGAAACACCTTGGAAGTGACTGCTAGGACTAATAGGAAGAGTTCCCTGTCTCTCTCTCGCCTCCTGGCGCCTTGGGCCCAAATTCCAATTTGGGTCTCGCCTGGGTCCTCTTTTGCTGAGTGCTAAGGAACGCGTGCAAAACTCATCTCGGGCCACTGAAACACCTTGGAAGTGACTGCTAGGACTAATAGGAAGAGTTCCCTGTCTCTCTCTCGCCTCCTGGCGCCTGTGGGCCCAAATTCCAATTTGGGTCTCGCCTGGGTCCTCTTTTGCTGAGTTGCTAAGGAACGCGTGCAAAACTCATCTCGGGCCACTGAAACACCTTGGAAGTGACTGCTAGGACTAATAGGAAGAGTTCCCTGTCTCTCTCTGCCTCCTGGCGCCTTGGGCCCAAATTCCAATTTGGGTCTCGCTGGGTCCTCTTTTGCTGAGTGCTAAGGAACGCGTGCAAAACTCATCTCGGGCCACTGAAACACCTTGGAAGTGACTGCTAGGACTAATAGGAAGAGTTCCCTGTCTCTCTCTCGCCTCCTGGCGCCTGTGGGCCCAAATTCCAATTTGGGTCTCGCCTGGGTCCTCTTTTGCTGAGTTGCTAAGGAACGCGTGCAAAACTCATCTCGGGCCACTGAAACACCTTGGAAGTGACTGCTAGGACTAATAGGAAGAGTTCCCTGTCTCTCTCTGCCTCCTGGCGCCTTTGGGCCCAAATTCCAATTTGGGTCTCGCCTGGGTCCTCTTTTGCTGAGTCGCTAAGGAACGCGTGCAAAACTCATCTCGGGCCACTGAAACACCTTGGAAGTGACTGCTAGGACTAATAGGAAGAGTTCCCTGTCTCTCTCTCGCCTCCTGGCGCCTGTGGGCCCAAATTCCAATTTGGGTCTCGCTGGGTCCTCTTTTGCTGAGTTGCTAAGGAACGCGTGCAAAACTCATCTCGGGCCACTGAAACACCTTGGAAGTGACTGCTAGGACTAATAGGAAGAGTTCCCTGTCTCTCTCTCGCCTCCTGGCGCCTTGGGCCCAAATTCCAATTTGGGTCTCGCCTGGGTCCTCTTTTGCTGAGTTGCTAAGGAACGCGTGCAAAACTCATCTCGGGCCACTGAAACACCTTGGAAGTGACTGCTAGGACTAATAGGAAGAGTTCCCTGTCTCTCTCTCGCCTCCTGGCGCCTTTGGGCCCAAATTCCAATTTGGGTCTCGCCTGGGTCCTCTTTTGCTGAGTTGCTAAGGAACGCGTGCAAAACTCATCTCGGGCCACTGAAACACCTTGGAAGTGACTGCTAGGACTAATAGGAAGAGTTCCCTGTCTCTCTCTCGCCTCCTGGCGCCTTGGGCCCAAATTCCAATTTGGGTCTCGCCTGGGTCCTCTTTTGCTGAGTCGCTAAGGAACGCGTGCAAAACTCATCTCGGGCCACTGAAACACCTTGGAAGTGACTGCTAGGACTAATAGGAAGAGTTCCCTGTCTCTCTCTCGCCTCCTGGCGCCTTGGGCCCAAATTCCAATTTGGGTCTCGCCTGGGTCCTCTTTTGCTGAGTCGCTAAGGAACGCGTGCAAAACTCATCTCGGGCCACTGAAACACCTTGGAAGTGACTGCTAGGACTAATAGGAAGAGTTCCCTGTCTCTCTCTCGCCTCCTGGCGCCTTTGGGCCCAAATTCCAATTTGGGTCTCGCCTGGGTCCTCTTTTGCTGAGTCGCTAAGGAACGCGTGCAAAACTCATCTCGGGCCACTGAAACACCTTGGAAGTGACTGCTAGGACTAATAGGAAGAGTTCCCTGTCTCTCTCTCGCCTCCTGGCGCCTTGGGCCCAAATTCCAATTTGGGTCTCGCCTGGGTCCTCTTTTGCTGAGTTGCTAAGGAACGCGTGCAAAACTCATCTCGGGCCACTGAAACACCTTGGAAGTGACTGCTAGGACTAATAGGAAGAGTTCCCTGTCTCTCTCTCGCCTCCTGGCGCCTTTGGGCCCAAATTCCAATTTGGGTCTCGCCTGGGTCCTCTTTTGCTGAGTTGCTAAGGAACGCGTGCAAAACTCATCTCGGGCCACTGAAACACCTTGGAAGTGACTGCTAGGACTAATAGGAAGAGTTCCCTGTCTCTCTCTCGCCTCCTGGCGCCTTTGGGCCCAAATTCCAATTTGGGTCTCGCTGGGTCCTCTTTTGCTGAGTTGCTAAGGAACGCGTGCAAAACTCATCTCGGGCCACTGAAACACCTTGGAAGTGACTGCTAGGACTAATAGGAAGAGTTCCCTGTCTCTCTCTCGCCTCCTGGCGCCTTTGGGCCCAAATTCCAATTTGGGTCTCGCCTGGTCCTCTTTTGCTGAGTCGCTAAGGAACGCGTGCAAAACTCATCTCGGGCCACTGAAACACCTTGGAAGTGACTGCTAGGACTAATAGGAAGAGTTCCCTGTCTCTCTCTCGCCTCCTGGCGCCTTTGGGCCCAAATTCCAATTTGGGTCTCGCCTGGGTCCTCTTTTGCTGAGTCGCTAAGGAACGCGTGCAAAACTCATCTCGGGCCACTGAAACACCTTGGAAGTGACTGCTAGGACTAATAGGAAGAGTTCCCTGTCTCTCTCTTGCCTCCTGGCGCCTTTGGGCCCAAATTCCAATTTGGGTCTCGCCTGGGTCCTCTTTTGCTGAGTTGCTAAGGAACGCGTGCAAAACTCATCTCGGGCCACTGAAACACCTTGGAAGTGACTGCTAGGACTAATAGGAAGAGTTCCCTGTCTCTCTCTCGCCTCCTGGCGCCTGTGGGCCCAAATTCCAATTTGGGTCTCGCTGGGTCCTCTTTTGCTGAGTTGCTAAGGAACGCGTGCAAAACTCATCTCGGGCCACTGAAACACCTTGGAAGTGACTGCTAGGACTAATAGGAAGAGTTCCCTGTCTCTCTCTTGCCTCCTGGCGCCTGTGGGCCCAAATTCCAATTTGGGTCTCGCTGGGTCCTCTTTTGCTGAGTGCTAAGGAACGCGTGCAAAACTCATCTCGGGCCACTGAAACACCTTGGAAGTGACTGCTAGGACTAATAGGAAGAGTTCCCTGTCTCTCTCTCGCCTCCTGGCGCCTGTGGGCCCAAATTCCAATTTGGGTCTCGCCTGGGTCCTCTTTTGCTGAGTTGCTAAGGAACGCGTGCAAAACTCATCTCGGGCCACTGAAACACCTTGGAAGTGACTGCTAGGACTAATAGGAAGAGTTCCCTGTCTCTCTCTCGCCTCCTGGCGCCTTTGGGCCCAAATTCCAATTTGGGTCTCGCCTGGGTCCTCTTTTGCTGAGTCGCTAAGGAACGCGTGCAAAACTTATCTCGGCCACTGAAACACCTTGGAAGTGACTGCTAGGACTAATAGGAAGAGTTCCCTGTCTCTCTCTCGCCTCCTGGCGCCTTTGGGCCCAAATTCCAATTTGGGTCTCGCCTGGGTCCTCTTTTGCTGAGTCGCTAAGGAACGCGGCAAAACTCATCTCGGCCACTGAAACACCTTGGAAGTGACTGCTAGGACTAATAGGAAGAGTTCCCTGTCTCTCTCTCGCCTCCTGGCGCCGTTGGGCCCAAATTCCAATTTGGGTCTCGCTGGGTCCTCTTTTGCTGAGTTGCTAAGGAACGCGTGCAAAACTCATCTCGGGCCACTGAAACACCTTGGAAGTGACTGCTAGGACTAATAGGAAGAGTTCCCTGTCTCTCTCTCGCCTCCTGGCGCCTTGGGCCCAAATTCCAATTTGGGTCTCGCCTGGGTCCTCTTTTGCTGAGTCGCTAAGGAACGCGTGCAAAACTCATCTCGGGCCACTGAAACACCTTGGAAGTGACTGCTAGGACTAATAGGAACAGTTCCCTGTCTCTCTCTCGCCTCCTGGCGCCTGTGGGCCCAAATTCCAATTTGGGTCTCGCTGGTCCTCTTTTGCTGAGTGCTAAGGAACGCGTGCAAAACTCATCTCGGGCCACTGAAACACCTTGGAAGTGACTGCTAGGACTAATAGGAAGAGTTCCCTGTCTCTCTCTCGCCTCCTGGCGCCTTTGGGCCAAATTCCAATTTGGGTCTCGGCTGGGTCCTCTTTTGCTGAGTTGCTAAGGAACGCGTGCAAAACTCATCTCGGGCCACTGAAACACCTTGGAAGTGACTGCTAGGACTAATAGGAAGAGTTCCCTGTCTCTCTCTTGCCTCCTGGCGCCTGTGGGCCCAAATTCCAATTTGGGTCTCGCCTGGGTCCTCTTTTGCTGAGTTGCTAAGGAACGCGTGCAAAACCCATCTCGGGCCACTGAAACACCTTGGAGGTCACTGCTAGGACTAGTAGTAACAGTTCCCTGTCTCTCTCTCGCCTCCTGGCGCCTGTGGGCCCAAATTCAATTTGGGTCTCGGCTGGGTCCTCTTTTGCTGAGTTGCTAAGGAACGCGAGCAAAACTCATCTCGAGCCACTGAAACACCTTGGAAGTGACTGCAAGGACTAATAGGATGAGGTCCCTATCTCTCTCTCGCCTCCTGGCGCCTTGGGCCCAAATTCCAATTTAGGTCTCGGCTGGGTCCTCCTTTGCTGAATGCTAAGGAACGCGTGCAAAACCCAACTCGGGCTACTGAAACACCTTGGAGGTCACTGCTAGGACTAGTAGTAACAGTTCCCTGTCCCTCTCTCGCCTCTTGGCGCCTGTCGGCCCAAATTCCAATTTGGGTCTCGCCTGGGTCCTCTTTTGCTGAGTTGCTAAGGAACGCGTGCAAAACCATCTCGGGCCACTGAAACACCTTGGAGTCACTGCTAGGACTAGTAGTAACAGTTCCCTGTCCCTCTCTCGCCTCCTGCGCCTGTGGCCCAAATTCCAATTTGGGTCTCGCTGGGTCCTCTTTTGCTGAGTTGCTAAGGCTGCCCATATAGCAGTCACTTGCAAAGATGTTTCAGTGCGCCCATTATGATGACTTTTGCACGTGTTCGCTTAGCATCTCAGCAAAAAAAGAGCCCAGAAGCGGACACAGAATTGGAATGGGGGAACCCAAAAGGCGCCAGGAGTGGTGAAGAGAGAGAACAGGAGAACCTAATTCCTATTAGTGCTAGCAGTCACTTCCAAGGTGTTTCTGTGGCCCGGGATGAGTTTGGCACAGTGTTCACTAGGCCTGACTCAGCAGAAGAGGATCTAGGCGAGACCACAATTTGATAATTTTGGCCCACAAAGGCGCCAGGAGGCGTGAGTGAGGAGAGACATGAACACTATTTCCTGGTTATTCCTATCCAAGTTCACTTTCCAAGGTGTTTCAGTGGCCCAGGAAAATGACTTTTCACGTGTTCCCTACGTCTCAGCAAAAGAGGACCCAGGCGAGACCCAAATTGGAATTTTTGGCCAAAGGCGCCAGGAGGTGAGAGAGAGACAGGAGACTCTTAACCTATTAGTTCGTAGCGAGCCACTTTTTCCAAGGTGTTTTCAAGTTGCCTGAGATGAGTTTTGCACCACGTTCCTTAGCGACTCAGCCACCCCAAGAGGGACTCAAAATGCGAGACCAAATTTGGAATTTGGCCCTAAGCGCCAGGAAGACGAGAAGAGAGACAGGGAACTCTTGCTATTGGCCTTTTGCTAGTCACTTTCCAAAAGGGTCTCAGTGGCCCGAGATAACTTTTGCATTTGTTCCTTAGGCGACTCAGCAAAAGAGGACTTAGGCAGACCCAAATTAGAATTATGGGTTTCCGAAATCTGCTAGGAGGCGAGATTAGAGACACCGGGACTCTTTCCTATATATCCTTGAATTCACTTCCAAGGGTGCCTTTTTCATTGGTTCGAGATAGTTTTGCACGCGATTCCTTATCGACTCGGAGCAAAAGATGGACCCAGGCGAGACCCAAATTGGAATTTTGAGGCCCAAAGGCGGCCAGGAGGCAAGAGAGAGGACAGGGAACTCTTCCTATTAGTCCTAGCCAGTCACTTTCCAAGGTGTTTCAGTTGGTCTTCTCGAGTTATGAGTTTTTTGCACGCGTTCCTTAGCATCTCAGTTAAATAGAAGGGACTCAGGCGAAGACCTCAAAATTGGAATTTGGGTTCCCAACAGGCGCCAGAGGCAAGAGAGAATACCAGGGATACTTCTATTAGTCCTAGCAGTCAATAAAATCCAAGGTGTTTCAGGTGGCCCGAGATGAGCTTTGCACGCGTTCCTTTTAGGCAACTCAGCAAAAAGAACGACCCAGAGCTGAGACCCAAATTTGGAAGTTGGGCGGCAAAGGCGCACAAGGAGGCGAACCGAGAGAGACAGCGGAACTCTCTATTTAGTCTAGCCAAGTCACTTCAAAAGGTGTTTCAGTAACCGAGATGGGTTTGCATGCGTTCTCTTAGCAACTCAGCAAAAGAGGACCCAGGCGAGACCCAAATTGGGAATGTTGGGACCCACAAAGCGCCAGGAGGGCAAGCTATTAGTCTCTAAGCAGTCATTCCAACGTAGTTTCAGCCTATGGGCCGAAGATGAGTTTTGCACGCGTTCCTTAGCAAACTCAGCAAGAGGACCCAGCGAGACCCCAAATTGGAAATGTGGGCCCAAAGGCGCCAGGAGGGCAAGAGAGAACAGGGAACTCTTCCTATTAGTCCTAGGAAGATTACTTCAAGGTGTTTCAGTGGCCCGAGAGAGTTTTTGCACGATTCCTTAGCAACTAAACAGCAAAAGGCGACCCCAGGCGAGACGCCAAAATTTTTGGAATTTGGGCCCACAGGCAGCCAGGAGGCGAGATAGAGATAGTGAATTGTTTCCAACTAGTTCCTAGCAGTGACCTCCAATGGTTGTTTCAGTGGCCCTGAGATGGAGTTTTGCCCGCAGTTCCTTAGCGATCTAAGCAAAAGAGGAACCCAGGCGAGACCTTTAAATTGAATATGGGCCCGAAAAAGGCGCAGGAGGCGAGAGAGATGAACAAGGAACTCTTCCTATAGTCTAAAGCAGTCATTTCCAACGTGTTTCAGTGCGTTTCGACCGATTAAGTTTTGCAATTCTGGAAAGTTCCTTAGCGGACTCAGCAAAAAGAGCCCCCTTGGCTCTGATGACCCAAATTGGATCTTGGCCACGCGCCAGGAGGCGAAGAGAGAGATGTGAATTGTTCCAACTTTTTCCCTACAAATGACCTCCAAGGGTTTCAGGTGGCCCGAGATGAGTTATTGGCCGCGTTTCCTTAAGCGACTAAGCAAAAAAGAGGAACCTCAGGCAGAGAGCCTAATTGGAATATTGAGCCCAAAGGGCGCCAGGAGGCGAGAGACGAGAGAGGGAACTCGTCCTATTAGGTCTTTGCAGTCACTTCACAAGGTGTTGAGTGTGTTCGAGGATAAGTTTTTCAGCCGCGTTTCATTAGCCACTCAGCAAAAGATGGACCCAGGCGGGATCCAAATTTGGAATTTCGGCCCAACCCAATTTTTGTCGCCAGGAGGCGGACTAGAGAAAGACACGGTAATCTTCTTAATTAGTCTTGCAGTCACTTCAATTGGTGTTGCAGTTGGTTTCGACCCCGATAAGTTTTGCCACGTTATTCCTTAGGGATCTCAGCAAAGAGATGGACTCGAGGCGCGACTCAAATTGGTTAATTTTGGGCCCAAAAGGCGCCAGGCAGGCCAAGAGAGAGACAGGAAACTCTTCCCTATTTCCCTCCTAGCCAAGTCAACATTTTCCAAGGTGGTTTTTTTCAGTCGGGGCCCGAGATGATTTTGGCACGCGTTCCTTAGGCAACCTCAGCAAAAAGACCAGGACCCAGGCGAGAACCCAAATTGGAATATTGGGCGTTTTCCAAAGGCGCCCAGGAGGCGAAAGAGAGACAGGGAACTCTTTTTCTATTTAGTTTCTTTGCAGTCCATTTCCAAGGTGTTCTCAGTGGTTAGGAATAAGTTTGCACGCGTTCCTTAGCGAACTCAGGCAAAAGAGGACCCAGGCGAGACCCCAAAATGAAATTGGGCCCAAGACGCCAGGAGGCAAGAGAGAGGACAGGGAACTCTTCCTATTAGTCCTAGGGAGTCACTTCAAGGTTGTTTTAGTGGCTACGAGATTGAGTTTTTGCCCGCATTCCTTAGCGAATCAGGCAAAAGAGAACGACTCAGGCGAGACCCCAAATTGGAATTTGGGCCCTAAGGCGCCAGGAGGCGAGAGAGAGACAGGGAAACTCTTTCCTATTAAGCTCCTAGCAGTTCTACTTTCCAAGGTGTTTCAGTCCCCCCTGAGATGGGTTTTCGCACGCAGATTGCCTTAGCAACTCAGCAAAAGCAGTCCCAGGCGAGACCTAAATTGGAATTGGGCCCCAAAGGCGCCAGGAGGCGGACCGAGGCGAGGACAAAAGGGAACTCATTCCTATTAGTCCTTGCAGTCATTTCCAAGGTGTTCAGTGGTGTCGAAGATAAGTTTGCCACGCGTATTCCTTAGCACCCTCAGCAAAATAAGAGGACCCAGGCGAGACCCAATTTGGGAATTTGGGCCCAAAGGACAAAGACTAGGAAGCAAGAGAGAGGACAGGGAAAACTCTCCTATTTTAGTCCTAGCAGGTCACTATCCAAGGTGTTTCAGTGGTCCCGAGTGTATAAGTTTGCCGCACGTTCCTTAACAACTTCAGCAAAATTTAGGACCTTAGGCGTGACCCAAAATTGGGAATTTTTGGGCCCACAGGCGCCAGGAGGCTAGAGAGAGACAGGGAATATTGTTTCAACTAGTCCTAGCAGTGACCTCCAAGGTGTTTCAGTTGGCCCGAGATGAGTTTGCCCGCGTTCCTTAGCGACTAAGCAATAAGAGGACCCAGGCGAGACCTAAATTGGAATATGGGCCCTAAGAGGCGCCAGGAGGCGAGAGAGAGAGAGGGAACTCGTCCCTATTAGTATCCTTGCTAGGTCACTTTCCAAGGTGTTTGAGGGTTCGAGAATAAGTTTTTTCACGCGTTCCTTAGCCCACTTCAGCAACACCGCGAGGCGAGACCTAAAAATTTGGAATTTGGGCCCAAAGGCGCCAGGATGGCGAGAGAGAGACAGGGAATTGTTCCAAACTACGTCCCCTAGAAGTTTTTACTTCCAAGGTGTTTCAGCTGCTGTTCGACGATTTAAGTATGGGCATGCGATTCCTTAGCGACTCAAAAAAGAGAGACCCAGCGAGACCTAAATTGGAAATTTTGGGCCCAAAGGCGCCAGGAAGGCAAGGAGAGAGACAGGAACTCTCCCTATTAGTCCTAGAAGTTACTTTCAAAGGCTTGTTCAGTGGCCCGAGATGAGTTTTGCACCGCGTTCCTTAGCAACTCAGCAAAGGGAACCCAGGACGAGACCCAAATTTGGGGAAATTTTTGGGCTCAAAGACGGCCAAGATTGCAAGAGAGAGTACACCGGAACTCTTCCTATTTAGTCCTAGCAGATACACTTCCAAGGTGTTCAGTGGCCCGAGATAAGTTTTGCGCACGTTCCTTAACAACTCCAAGCAAAAAGAGACCTAGGCAGAGGACCCAAATTTGGAATTTGGGCCCACTTTATTATATTTCGCCAGGTAGGCGAGTAAAGACGAGGGGAATTGTTCCAACTAGTCCTATGAGTAACCTCCAAGGTGTTCATTGCTCGAGATGAGTTTTGTTCCCCGTTCAAGTTTCCTTAGTGGACTTAAGCAAAGGGACCAGGCGAGGACCTAAATTGGAATATAGAACCCAAAGGCTGCCAGGAGGCTGAGAGGAGAGACAGGGAACTCTCCTATTTTAGTTCCTTCAGTCATTCCAAGGTTGTTTCAATGGTTTCGAGTAAGTTTGGAGCCGTTCCTAAATAGCGACTCAGCAAAAAGAGAAACCCAGGCGAGACCCATTTGGAATTTGGGCCAACAAAGACGCCAGGACGGCAAGAGAGAGACAGGAGGGAACCTCTTACTATTTAGTCACCTAGCAGTCACTTCCAAGGTGTTTAGTGGCCCGAGATAAGTTTTTGCACGCGTTTCCTTAGCAACTTCACGCCAAAAGAGGACCCAGCCGAGACCCAATGGCGAATATGGGCCCAAAAGGCGCCAGGCGAGCGAGAGAGAGATTGGGAAATCGTTAACCATTAGTCACTTGCAGTTCACTTTTCCAAGGTGTTTTGAAGTGTTGATGATAGTTTGCACGCGTTCCTTAGCCACTCAGCAAAAGAGGACCTAGGCGAGATCCAAATTTGGAATTTTTGCGGCCCAAAGGCCAGGGAGGCGAAGAGAAAGACAGGGACACTCTTCACTATTAGTCCTTGCAGTCACTTCCAAAGGTGGCAGCTGGTTTCGAGGATAAGTTTGCACGCGTTCCATAGCGACTCCAAAGTCAAAAGAGGGGACCTAGGCGCGAACTCAAATTTGATAATTTGGCCCAAAGGTTGCGAGGAGGCAACGAAGAGAGGACAGGCAAACCTCTTCCTAGTTCCTCCTAACAGTCACTTCCAAGGTGTTCTCAGTGGCCCCGAGATGAGTTTGCACGCGTTCCTTTAGCAACTCAGCAAAAAGAAGGGAACCCAGGCGAGACCCGAAATTGGAATTTGGGCACCAAAAAGCGCCAGGAGGCAAGAGAGAGACAGGGAACTCTTCCTCATTTAGTCCTAAGCTCGTCACTTCCAAGGTGTTTCAGTGCGCCGAGATTGACGTTTTTTGCACGCGTATCCCTTAGCAAACTCAGCAACACAGAGGACCCAAACCGAGACCCAAATTTGAATTTGGGCACCAAGGAGGCTGCCTAGAGGCAAAGAGAGAGGACAGGGAACTATTGCAACTATCTAGACACCCGCAGACTCCTACAAAGGTTGTCCATGTTTTTTTCAGTGGCCCGAGATAAGAATATTTGCCACGCATTCCTTTAGCCAACTCAGCAAAAGAGGACCCAGCCGAGACCCAAATGAAATTTAGGGCCCTTAAGGCGCCAGGAAGGCGAGAGAGAGAGAGGGAACTCGTGCGCTATTAGTCCTTGCCAGCTCACTCCAAGGTGTTTGGCGTGGTTCAAGATAAGTTTATGCAACGGCGGTTTCCTTGCCACCTCAGCAAAAAGAGCGCACCCAGGCGAGATCCAAATTGGTGAGAGATTTGGCCCAAAGGCGCCAGAGGCGAGAGAAAGACAGGGAACTCTTCTATTAGTCCTTTGCAGTCACTTCAAGGTGTTGCAGTGGTGGTGCGAAGATAAGTTTTGCACGC